>NC_134402.1:253690939-253990939 GCF_038048845.1 Mixophyes fleayi
TACTAGCAAGGAGGCAAAAACATTGCCTAAAAAGAGGTAATCTTTGAAGGTGTATTGACAATTTATTTATTTTTTTCCCCCATTTAAGTTGCAGGGCCCTCCTTTTAGTTTACGGTTATATTGTGAAAGCTCATTTGAGTATTAATAGCTTGGAATAAATTGCAGTATTCAATGTTGCCATTCCAAGGCTTGTCCGAGAACCTCCACAGACTCTACTGGATATTATCCTGCTATATATGGCAATTAAGCTCATAATGATACCTAGACTGTAAAACTATAACAGTTAATACATAACTGCTAATAAGAAGTCGCAAACAATTCTATTTGGTAAATTAACGAGTTTTTGACTAAAAATGTAGCTTGGATTAATGCAAGGTAGCTATTATTTTGGCTTCATATGGTTTAAACCAAATACATTTCTCCACAAAATGACATGTTATTCTCCGTATACATCTGAAAGCTCATTGTTGTGGGTTGTCAAATCTTTAACAGAACCATTTCAAAGTTTACTCACCTTTAAAACAGAGCCAGGAAAGTCAGTAGGGGTATCAGTTGCATGTTTTTTTAGCTGTATCCATGAACTAGATGATGTGCATTCCATTTGCTTGTCAAAAATACCCAATTCCAACTGGTCCTTTGACTCAGAAGTCGGATTACTATTCATTTCCGCCTGCTTAGCATCATCGAGTTTGCAAACGTTAAGGTTATAAAAGTCCATTGTAGGTAACTTAAAATCCAAAACTGGTGTTGAAGTAGCCCAAAGTTCAGATGTAGGAGCCGAATTGTGAAAAGTGAACTTTTCAGTATTGTCTTCAGACACGGAATGAAAGGGGTCATCTTCCTTAGAGGTATCCTTCAAAATGCAAACTTCATTAATGTAAAAAGTACATACAAAAGTAAATCTATTAGTTATATATAACATATCTGAATATTTTGTTTATGCTCTTGATAATCTACATAGAACTCACAATTTGTATTATTTATTTCAACACGTTAGAATGCATAAAGCAATATTTTTATGGAAAATTAGATTTATTGTACATTAAACAATAATGAAATTCAATTGTGCCAGGTTTTTTCCCCAAGAAAAACGTAAAAGTAAACTTTTGAATAAAATGATTTAATGAAGTTGAGATTGTACTCTTCTAAATGGAACTGTAGTTGTTTGTGAACACTGTCCCTACAATCTAGTAGCAGTGCATGCTGCACAGTATAGCAGCCACTAAAGCAGTAGTGTCCCTTTCCCACACACAGAATCACAGCCACTGCACCTTTCCTGAACTCACACTGTAAAGCAGCCAGGGTCCTACCTCGCCCAGACAGTACAGCAGTAAGGGTCCTCCGTCCGCCTACAGTGTCATAATCTACCTTAATATCTGAATTTACTTTAGACAGAAAAAACCCTTTCAGCAAATTATTGTGGATAAGCAAACAAAGGCTTAATACATTTTTATGAAGGAGAAAAATATACTTCAGGGACAAGCTTTCTATCACCTTGCCCATACTATTTATTCAGAGACACCCTGTTATCACAGAAAAACAACTAACCCTTTTTAAGAGTTAAGCGCTCTAACGAATCTAGAAGATTGGCTATAAGACCTTTGGCCAGAAAGAATTATACCAGATTCAATCTAATGAACTATAAATTCCTTATAGGAAACAGAATAGATCAAAGCAATTCTTTGCGGAATACCTTGCACCTGCACTGAACAGACCCCTGTACCACATGTATTCTGCTTTGATCTATGCTGTTTCCTATAAGGAATTTATAGTGACCTTAGGTTGAATCTAGGCTTGCCCCCCACAAGCCTAGATTGGGAGAGAAAAGGTCCAGTCCCAATCTAGGCTTGTGGGGGGCAAGGGAGCATTGCATGTATCAATGTGTTCAAAGTAGCCCAACTGTTGCAGTTTATATTTAATTGTATATACATATATATATATATATATATATATTCCCACCAATATTTCTAAGCTATACAGGCGCTTATAAATGTGCAACCACAAAGTGATAGTGACAAAAAAGTGTGTATACTCAGTACATGAGATGGCAGCTCCCAATACAATCGACACCTATCTGCAGGTATCAGCCTAATAAAATACAAAAAAGAGAGAGAGGGGCGCCAACATAGTGCATTAAATATATAACATCTTTGGGATAATCCGCAAATGTGCAATTCCCGTACCAGAAATTCAGATTCAAATCGCCTTAGATTAATGCTCATAGACCTTTAACATGGAGTGTAGTCTGTAGCAGAACGCTGCACCAGAACGTCCTGACTCCAGCAGGGTCTTCTCCCAGAGTGATAGCACCACTTCAAATTGGCTAGAACTCAAAAAGAAGCCAATATAGTATAATACCATCACAACAAATGAAATGTGATAAAAAATTTAATACAAAAGTGAGGCAGTGCAGCCTCAACTGCAGCTTAAGTATAATAATGCTCGTACATAAAACACAATATAAAACAGCTTATCTGTCCAATCTCTCGTGCTCAGATGTAACAGCATGCAGGGCAAAATTAGCCAGTAAGATCAGTCCAGAACAGCGTGCAAAAACGACTTCCCAACGCGTTTCGTCCTTTCCATAAAGACTTTCTCAAGGGATAGAAACAATACATCAACGCTGATCTTAAATAGACAGAGAATCCTCATAATTAGGATATCGCCGGGAGGTGGGCGGGATCCAGCAAGAGCGATACCTCACTTCCGGTATCTCACTTCCGGTCGGCGGACAATGTGATTAAAGTTGCAGGAATTAACAAGCAACTAAGAAAAAACAAGTATGTAAAACAAATGCATGACAGCGCATACGATGACCTATGTTATAAACAGGATAGCGAGACAGAGCTAGACAAGAGGAGAAACCACTAACCATTATTAGTAATGGCCAAGAAAAATAATCATGCATACTTAAGATATGGAGTAACAGAGAGGTACAAATATAACGACCCTATCTAATACATACAGCTTCTATCTAATGGAATCCATAATGTGCAAAAAGGACTCAAACTATTAGTAGACATGAAAAACATGGCCACAATCCACTTAGTTCTTAAATGGTCAGTTACACAGTAATCACAAAATGGTAAGACTCAAGCAACACAATCCTATCTAATACAAATAGCTCCTAGCTATACAACAGTACATAATAAAGGTGGAATGGTAGTGCACAAGCAAAGGGCATAATGCCGATTGTATAATAGCCCATATATGAACAGAGTAACCTAAAAAAAAAGGAGAAGAATAGCACATCATCAGAAACTCTCAGAAAACATTAAATGAGAAAAGATGTCATTTCAAAAGCTTCATTTAGGCCTTTTGGCGCTAAGGTGTCAAGTCTATAGACCCAATACATTTCTCTACTGCTCAGTTTTTTAGCTAAATCTCCACCACGTGCACCCAACACCACGTGTTCAATGCCCTTAAACCTCAGACCACTTGGGTCTGCATTATGACATGTAAGGAAATGCCTAGAGACAGTATGCAATTCGGACTTATTTTTAATAGCCCTCACATGTTCCTGGAGGCGCAATTTTAAGGCCCTTTTAGTTTTCCCTACATATACCTTACCACAAGGGCATTCTAATAAATAGATGACTGAAGTAGTTTTACAATCAATTCGATCTTGAATTTTAAATTCTCTTTGGTTTGAGGAATCCATAAAGGTTTTATTAAGAGGAGATAACAATCTACACATATTGCAATTATTACACCTGTAGGCACCTTTCCCTAGTTTAACTAGGAAGGTTTCCTTAGTACCCTTTACATCTCTCAAAAGGCTAGGTGCTAACAGTGACTTCAGATTTTTTGTTTTCTTGAATACAATATCCGGTTTTTGTGAAACCATAGGACCCAAAACTGGATCCATACAAATCAGTTTCCAATGTTTATTTAGAACCGATTTAATCCTCTTCTCGTCCCTACTGAATTCTGTAATAAATGGAACAATTTCATTTTTCCCTTTCTCATTCTTATTTTTATACTCCAACATATCATTTCTCTCTATACCATCAGTTTTAGATATCGCATCCAAAATGATCTGCTCAGGATAACACCTATCTCTGAATCTTTCGGCATAGACATGTGATTGTTCTCTGTAGGTAGTTTCATCAGAACAATTCCGTTTAATACGATTGAACTGGGATCTAGGGATATTATTTTTCCACTTAACAAAATGGCAGCTATCATAATGTAAGTAGCTGTTTGAGTCCACTTCTTTAATAAATGTTTTAGTATGGATCTTATCACCCTCACATCGAAGATCTAAGTCTAAGAATTCTATATTTGTATCACTAACCTTTGACGTGAATCTCAAGTTCAGTTCATTCATATTAATATAGCACAAGAAATCCTTCAGAGCTTGTAAAGTGCCATCCCATATCAGAATGATATCATCTATATATCTGCGGTAAAATCTAATGTTAGCAACAAAGGGGTTACTTTCACCAAAGATGTAGTCCATTTCCCACTTACCCATAAAAAGATTGGCGAAACTAGGGGCAAATATTGTCCCCCACAAGCCTAGATTGGGAGAGAAAAGGTCCAGTCCCAATCTAGGCTTGTGGGGGGCAAGGGAGCATTGCATGTATCAATGTGTTCAAAGTAGCCCAACTGTTGCAGTTTATATTTAATTGTATATACATATATATATATATATATATATATATATATATATATATATATGACTTTGTTATTGTCTATTGTGAAATGTGGCAAGGTGGGTTCTAGGTAATTATTGGAAGTTTCCCTGTGACAGAGGGGTTGAAGTAACCTGGCCCACCAGGAGACAGGAAATCACGATCGCTAGTATTCTGGGGAACAGTAATGAAAGAGGCTGAACTGGGAGTCGCTCAGATTTTATCTAAAACCCGACCCTTAATTAACCTTAGTGGGGCCCTATTGTTCAAGGCTGTGGCGAGCTAGAAAGTCCGGAGTCATACCAGCAGGAGGATCTCTGAGTGGTTGGGAAAGAACAGCCTGATAATAGCCCCCCTTATGATTAACTGCCAATTTCTGTTAGGTACCTTATCTAAGACCACCCTGGTGAGCGTGGGAAGCAAACTGGATATAAAAAAGGAGGGGTCCAGGCTGAGATGTTGTATTCTGCTTGGGACAGTCTATGGGGCATATTCAATTTAGTGCGATGTCCAGCTACAAACATTACAGTAAGAATCCTCCGATCTTTCTGCGCACCTCTATGGGGTGCAGGAGAAAATAGCAAATAAACATCGCCAAGGAGTGCCTTCAAATACTTTTTTGGGGGCACTCCGCAGCATCATCATCATCACCATTTATTTATATAGCACATCACAATGAATGCAATGTCCTCTTATGTACTGAAATTTAGGCTTCTGGTAGACTGAACATTCTGAAACAGATGTTGGAGAACGCTGAATCCCTGCGAGTCCTGTTACTTGGTGAGCCTGCTGGAGCAGGAAGGACCTTGGGCTTGACGTCTACAATGCTTATAGAGAGGAGAATATTTTAGGCCAAGTGGCTGGGACCAAGTGGACAGTAAGTTACAGTGAGTGTGGTAAATCTGCCTGGCATTTATATAATACTGCATTTTCTAGTGTTTGCGTTTGTGCACAATAAAAGTACCGTTGTAATTTCAAACTTTTGCTCGAGTGACTTAGAACCAGTACCTCCAAAGGGTCAGCCAACATTAGGAAACCTCACACATTTGTGAAGACCTCTATATAAATTTATAATGTCTGGAAATAACAAGATAATGCATGTAAATAACAGATATATTTGATATATATAGGTATACAGCTGGTGATTGCCTGATTGGTTCACTCCCACTATATAGGATATATAAGGGTGTTTGGTTCACTGTGGTGTTAGTCTTGATAAAGGGCTGTGTGGAGCTCGAAACGTTGACCAATTTTTAATGGAATAAATACTTTAATATTCTGAAAAGTCCTGTGAGTGCCTCCTAATTATACTATTTTTTACATTCACGTTATTGGAGTTCCTGCACCCAGGCTGGAGAAATATCTACAAACGTGAGTGCCTTTCCTGTTATGTGTTATATATATATATATATATATATATATATATATATATATATATATATATATATATATATATATATACATATACATACAAGTTAACCCGTGCATGATACTCATGCATTCTAGTCAAATCAAGATACTTAAGGTCTTAAAAAGGTTCTTGTCATGTATTTGGGCCTAGCCCAGGCCTCCTCAGGGGAAGATCGTTACATCCCGACGCAAGCCCCCTTTTTAATGTGTGTTCATGAGGTAAAATTACCTCACGAAAATGAGTTTGACCCCTCAACTCGTAAATTTAGCCTTTACTACCCCTCCCACGATGGGGAAGGGGGGATGATGGAAGTTAACTGACTTGACTATTCTAATTTTTTTGTCAAATAATGTCAGTATACCAAATTTCAGGTCAATTGGATGAGCCCTTTCTGAGAAAATAGTTTTTTACACACACACACACACACACACTAACGCACGCCTCTACACATGTGTGTTCATGAGGTAAAATTACCTCACGAAAATGAGTTTGAGCCCTACCAAATTTCAGCCTTTTGAATTTTTTTTCCCACACACACTAAGAATTTAGTAGGTCAGTGTATAACTCTGCCCAGCAGGTGGCGCTGCAACTTGGTGTTTTTTTTCCACACACAGACGCCACTAAGCATTTATATATTAGATATATATTATATATATTTATTCTCCAACCATGGTACCACAGACCAGGCACTTTTATTTTGATCACCCAGCACTGAGATTTGCTGCCAGTGTCCTTTCCTAATCCCACAGAGTACTGCAGATGGTTGATCCCTTCCCCCATAGAGTACAGTACCCAGTGTGTTCCCCTACACTTAACTATAGAGCAGCTAGTGACCCCACTTTTTCCACTGAATAACAGCCACTCCCTGGGTGCCTTCACACAATGTTCTCTATACACTGCTGCATTCTACTCACTTTGCTTATGCAGGAACACTTTTTGTGTCAGCTTGAACAAAAGTGTTAAGTACTACACTTAGATTACGTTACACACGATCAGCCGGTTTCTGACTAGCTTTCTTTAACCTCTCTCCATTTTCACACCAACCCTACTAGTTTGCATTTTATTTTATAAATTTTACACACTTTATTTATAATTTTTGGTAAGCAATACACAAATATTCCACATGGACACAAGCAGATAAACACAAGTGATACCTCGAAAATTAAATAAGGAAATTATACAATTCTCGAATGGAGCAAAAGTATATTGTACAAAGGTAAATGTATGATACCAGGCGAGAACAAACAAACAACCTGAATGAGGCATACAAAAGTATATAGGTGTATGCAATAGCTAAGGGAGGGAGGAGAAAGAAAGTAGCGAAGAGGGGGGATTAGGGGGTGGTAGGACCAAACCTGGAAGCCCCGGTGACCAGCTCGACCGGTGAATTATTTATTATCCTACCTAATAATTATAATAATAATAGAATAGAATTTGACCTTCCAAACCCAACTCTGTTCATAGGAAAAGAGCTGAGATATTCTGAGCTTGGTCAGGCAGTGGGGCGGGGTCAGAGGGGCTATTAGTTTACATTTTAAACAGTCCATGGTAAGCTTTTTATGCAGTCCAGTCTGATCATAGCTATACAGCACAATCAGGCTGTTCCAGTACACGTTGGAGCAGTAAACATACCAACATTTGATTGGCATACAATGCAGCGCCCATTTGAGTAAAAAAAAGATTCTACTCAACCACTATGAAATATAAAGCCAATTTCAATATTATAAAATGATGGGCAAAACTGACTAGTAAATAGAACTCCAACATTACTCACCCATGCTGCTTTTGTAGCATGGATGAGGGGTCAGTGAAAGTGGATTTGCACCACCCACCTAATATGCTACTCCCAAACAAGCTGTATAGTCAATTGAAGTGATGATGGCTGCCTCTACTGCATTAGCACATATGATCTTGGAAATCTATAGTAGAGAGTCCGTCAGCATTTCTAACAATGTCTGAATAGCAGTTCTCAAGACAACAGCCTGTGGCACAAGGAAATCCTTCTGCTGATCACATGCGATTATGTGGTGGTATTTTTTTTTTATTGGGCTTGACAAATAAAGAATTCCTGCAAATGCACAAGTTAAGTTGCAAAAGTTTTGATGATGTATTTGCACAAAATCAATTGATGGATTAAAGTACATACTACAGTCATGGACAAAAATATTGGCACTCTCGCATTTTTATTTCAAACAACTCACAATTTATTCTAATCATAAAGAAAAATTAACAACAGTGTTTGGTCTCCACAATTCTTTATGTTAATATTTCAGAACATTACTGATTCTGAATTTAATATTGCATTCCTTTCAAATAAAAATAAAATAAAATATGGCACTGACAAAATTATTGACACCCTAGCCGAATTGTCATGGGGGCACTCTGTGGTAATGCACAATCACGGACATTGCCTCGCACAGCGTAGAGGTGTGCAGGAAAATCTGCAATATCGGGTGCCGTGGTCACCAAATATTGGTTTGATTTCATTTATGTTCATTCACTTTGCATTTTGTTAATTGATAAATATAAACTATTAACACCTCTATTTTTTGAAAGTACTCCTACTATGCAGCATTTTGTCTGCGCCCAGCCTAAAACTTTCGCACAGTACTCAGTGTGTATATATATTTGTTTCACAAGTCGTGATACATACTCGGTCAGCTCTCAGCAGTGGGACCCTACCGAGTTTCCCACCATCATATAACCTTTCATCGAGTTGGCAACGGATGATGCGAGTTGGAACGGACGTTAACTTGTGTCTGTAGAAACCTCCAAATGGCTATAGGAGACCAGAACTCCCCATCAGGAATGTTTGGGATCAGTAGCTGTTGGGGAGTGCTGGTCCCCTATTGCCATTTGGCGGTTCCTGGGGTACCTCTTGGTAAGTTAGCTCTCAATTAAAAACAAACGAATGTATGACTCAATATAGGGACTATCATTGTTTAGCGGTAGATTCACTCTATTAGCAGAAGTGACTTGACAGGACGGGTTGCTTATAGTTACAAACATTTTGTAAATATGAGACTTCTGCAATTTATGTACAAGTAAAATAGCACCTCTTTAATGATTCCCAGCTGTGTGCTGGGGTTTTTTTTTCTGTGTTTGTTCCTTTATAGTTAACCCCAACCATTCAAGCCCCTGCTGTGAACCCATGAATTGATTTAGCAACTTCCATTTCGGTCTTGTATTTCCAAAAGGTAGTACTAATTGTGTCTGGTCCATTTAAGGATGTGTGTGTGGAATAAACTACAAATAAAATTTTCTTTCTTTTTGTGTTTTATTCCATTGCAAACCAGAAATAGATATGTAGATACCAAAACTATTTTTGAAGTTCAACAATTTTCTGGAAGAAATGGTTTATTATTAGAAAAATGTAAGGATGCCAATATTTTTAGCAAGGACCGTGTATACTATAGGAAAATTTGGTAGCCTTATATGAAATTTATTATATCTCTGCAAAAATTGGAGATGGCCAATACAAATTAGACCAGTTGAAACATTACAACTAAACATATTACCATATTTCAAGAACTTGGCTCTTAAATGAAAATGTTCAGCTCAGGACACCAGATTCATTGTTAGACATTGTGCTTAAGCGCAGCTACCATATAAAGTCTAGTCTAATTTGCTGAAAATGTAAACTGATCCAAATACTTAATGTCTAAAATATCTGAAAAGGTAAGGCAGCAACTGGTTTGACTTCAAAGACTCTCGAAGACTCTCGAAGACTGCACAATTGCTCATTTGGGCCAGCTTAAATTGTTTCACATATCTAACTTTAATATAACTGTAGTATCTAAAAATACATCCAAATGATCAAAAAATGGTTGTAGAAAAAAAAAAGAAAAAAACGCGATTTATACTTACGATAAATCTTTTTCTCTGAGTCCATCTGGGGGACACTCCTTAACCATGGGGTTGAGTCGGGGGGAGGAGTCTGGCACCCAAAGAGTTAACTTTTTTCAGCTGACAGCATATCACCCCCGCCAATTCCCACATACCTCAGTTTGATTACAAAAGCCATTAGGAAGATAGGCAAATCAACCAAGACACACCACTCAACAGAGGGGGGAGTGGAGACAAAACAACGAAAAAACGGGGGGGATGGGAGTGTCCCCCAGATGGACTCAGAGAAAAAGATTTATCGTAAGTATAAATCCCGTTTTCTCTTTCATCCATCTGGTGGACACTCCTTAACCATGGGGACTTACAAAAGCAATCCCTCTGAAGGGTGGGACCGCTCTGATCTCCTTGCACGTAGAACACTACGGCCAAAGGAGGCGTCCCCAGACGCAAATATATTAAATTGGTAGAATTTCGTAAAGGTATGGACCGAGGATCAGGTGGCTGCTCTGCACAGCTGGTCCGCCGTGGCTCCATTACGAGCCGCCCAAGACGCCCCAACCGACCGGGTAGAATGGGCAACAATACGTTTCGGCACAGGGAGATTAATACTTTGGACATAAGCCTCCCTGATAGTCAGGGTAAGCCATCTGGCAATAGTTTGCTTAGATGCTGGCCATCCCCGTTTGGAAAAGTCAAACAACACAAATAGAGACTCTGTCTTACATATCCTTGCAGATCTCTTAACATATATACGTAATGCCCTCACTACGTCCAAATATTTATTTGTCTTTGTTCTTCTGTTTGGTTCTTGTCCAGCAACCACCAGCTGAGGACCTACCTCCTCTACTGGTACCTCGAGCACGGGAATGCTCCTCTGGGATGGGACCCTGCCCAGAGTAAGGTCGCGAAAGATGTCACTATCTTTCCCAGCAGCTTCAAAGACCTGGCTACTGACAGCCTCTTGTCTGACAGGATCCTGCCTGTCCACTCCATCTAGGACCTCAACTTGTCCTGTGGAGACAACCTTCTGCTGCGTACCAAGTCCCTCACTAGTCTCAAGAAACTCATTCTTAGACAAGGGATTCTCTGTGACCCTTTCAGACTCTAGAAGTTCGGTCATAGACTAAACAACTCGTCTAGCCTTAGCACCCTGAATGGGTGTGACTAAAACCTTTTCCCTTACTGGAAATTCTAAGCCTGTATAGCTTCGTCTGAAGGAAGCAAATCGACAGCCCTGAGCTCTTTCTGATTTGACAGAAGCCAGCGAGGTAATTTTTTCCAAAACCTGAGGTGAGCTGGTCCCATGAATTCTATCACGATGTTCTGGACCTACTCGTCTACCGAGGACCCTGTCTGCTGCCGGGCAAACCCAAGCAGCCGTCCTCCCACCCCACCCTCTGGAACCAGAGGTGGGTGGTAGTCATGCCGCTGGTCTATCCGGCAGCTTGGCAGAAGAAGCTCTCCGTGCCACAGGGGCAAAGGATGACCTTCCCCTACGGGACTGTCTCCTGGATTCCACGGCCCCTGGATCGGTAGTCTGGCCTCTGCCAGACCCGCCCCCGTAAGGAGGCTGTCTGAAAGAACTAAACCTAGGCCTAGTCCTAGGTCTTGGAGTATTTACAGGCAAGGACGTCTTCTTGCCCCCTGAAGCCTGTAAAATCCAAGAGTCTAATTCTGGACCAAATAACATCCCACCCGTGCACGGGATGGATTCTAATGATCGTTAAGACTCTGAATCCGCATTTCAAGCCCTTAACCATAACGCCCTTCTAGCTACTACAGCTGTAGCTGAAATAGACGAAGCTATGGAGGCCGAATTATGGGCCGCTTCATATACATAGCCTGCTGCCTCCCTTAGCTGCATGGCCAGAGGCAGTAAATCTGAATCCTGCAAGGCAGACTCTAACTGCCCTGCCCAGACTTCCATGGCCCTAGCTACCCAGGTAGAGGACAATGCTGGCCTGAGGCTAATACCGGCGGCCGAGAAGATCGACTTCAGCAGGGATTCTAATTTCTTGTCAGTCGTGTCCTGTAAGGTCGCTGATCTGGGTACAGGTAGTGTAGTCTGACGAACCAATCTCGCCACAGGTTTATCTACCTTTGCCACCTGTTCCCAACGGGTCATATCCTCCTCCTGAAGGGGATACAATACGCCAAACTTCCTTGGCATAGAGAACCTTTTATCTGGATATTTCCAAGAGGCCTCTACAATATCCCTCAACTCAACTGAGGGAGGGAACCTGACCACCTGCTTAGAAACCTTCTTAAAGAGGGAGCGGTCCAAAGACTTCATCTCCTCTACTTCAGCAAACCCCAGGGTCTGACGAACTGCTCTTACCAGATCGTCCATACCCTGGTGCCTAGAGTTTCCTTCTGACTCTATAATGGACACATCTGAATCGTCCAACAATTCCCCCTCCTCCTCTGAGGAACTCTCGGAGTCTGACACTGACCACAGCGCTTTAGCTGTTTGTCTACGTCTTTTAACACTACACTTGTGTCTGGGGTTCTCCAGTAGATGGGTAAGCCGATCCAGGCTTTTAGCCACCGCTGACCAACCCACCTCTCCCATCTGGGAAACCCCCGGGAGGGCCAGGGAGGGAGATACACCGACCCCTGGGGAAAATGACTCATCTGTCATTCCTACTGTTATACCCTGAGAAACCACAGATGTAGCTGGGATCTCAACTGGATTAGATAACAGATTTACAAGGGTATTAACTCCCTGTGTTAAGGCAGCCGCCCACTCAGGAGGATCTACCGTTATGGTGGAGGTGTCTATAGGCTGTTTCACAGGAGCCACAGTGCAGGCTGCACAGAGCCCCCCCTGATCCAGCCGTTCACTTGTTAGTTTAACATTACATTTTGAACAGACATTACGTTTGGTACGTGTTGTTTTGCTTTTATCTGCCATCACAAGATAAGAAAAACTAAATCACGTTTGGAGAACTTTATAGTTTTCCTTAAACACAGTTCTCTCAACACCTCATAGTCTTATAATACACATGCATATACAGAAGAAACAAAGTGATACTTAGCGTGGAAGATATGTGTCAACAGTGCACTTCTATTCAAATGACTGCTACACCTGTCCTCCTTTTGAAGCTTGGCGCCAAAAAAGGGATCTTCCACGTGCTCACTCAGCAGGGGGGGGGGGGGGGGGGGGGGGGGAAGCGGTGTTCCTCAAACACACTCCCCTTCCACTGGCTCTCCTTCTGTGTTGTTTACCTTAACAGCGTTTTGCCCTTTCTCTTATATTAGGGGAAAACCTGTTAGAATGTGTTCCCCGCTAGCGCTACTCAAAGCGCGCCATCCTCAAGAATTCACTGCCATCCCCATGGGAGGAGGAACTTGGTATACTCCAGCTGGCCTCCGGGGAACCTCAGCAGTAATGGCAGCACCCGTCCTGCATCAGCGGGGAGAGTCTCTTGCCGACTGCTTCCCGCTGTGAGAAGCGCTTCTTACCTCTCTGTCAGCGGGGCGGGGCGGGGCCGCCCCCCCGACAGGCGCTTCTCCCACGAGTCAGCTCCTTTTGCACGGAGCCTCTCGCCACTGTCAAAAGAAAAAAACTGCAAAAGAAAAGGAAAAAACCTATAACCAGTGAACCCTGTTCACTGTGTCTCTTGGAGCTCTTCAGGTGCAACCTTCTTCCAAGGGCACCCAATCCAAAACTGAGGTATGTGGGAATTGGCGGGGGTGATATGCTGTCAAGCTGAAAAAAGTTAACTCTTTGGGTGCCAGACTCCTCCCCCCGACTCAACCCCATGGTTAAGGAGTGTCCCCCAGATGGATGAAAGAGAAATACTTGTTACATTACATGTCAGTGCTTTATATACTGTAAACAATATCTACTAACCTGCAGAGAACAGCTAGTTAAGTCATTAAGGAGTTCTTCATCATAGCCACTGCCATGCAAGGCTAACATAGAAGTCTGGAGTGATCCATCATTGTGAGGAAAGCGAGATTCTATACTACATTCGCCTGTCAGGTCAGCATCAGTGGTGTTCTCAACCTAAAGTAACAGAAATAGTAAATAACTTACAAAAGTGCTTATGCAAAGCTGTTTAAAAATCATAAAAATAATTTATTTAATGAACTAAAGATGAGACCCCAAGTCCGGTTCTAGAATGTAAAACACAAAGAATGTCTTCAGTAATTAAAATTAGGGGACTTTCACAGCTGGGGCTATTCATCATGTATGTACTATTTGTAATGCCATAATGGCCAATAAAGCAATGTCACAGAATTTAGTGCAGCGTATACTAGAACAATCAGAGCTAAGAAGAGGAAGATACATAAACAAGAATCAATACTTCAAATTGTAAATTCAACAATACAAATTATGGGTCAAATCATTTTTATCATTCCAAGTTATAAAATGAATATGAAGCCACACAGTCTCTAAAACTGAGCTTTTCCTAAGACAAATGCTGACACTGACCAGGGCTAGTTCAGCATGGAAAAGGGGAGCATCAATGAGCCCTTCCTCATCATATGAGTGTGCAGTGTAGAAAGCAGAGTCGTCCTTAGCAGAGACATAACCTTCTTCTGGTGACAGCTGCAGAAACAAGGAGGTCCCGGGTGGACTTGGTTAAATGACAGAATAGAAGGACAGTGCGTGCAACAGGAAAGTTCAGCAAGTTTTTAAAGCAACAATTAACCTCAATCTTAATGTAGAAAGTCACTCAACAATTTGTATTAGCTTTCGCAAAATTAAATTAATGTACACTGCTTGACACTCACTACTGACAGTAGAGACACACAATAAAAATGCAACAACAATGTGTTTAGTGACCTGATTAACTCTGGGGAGTTTTGATTTTAGTAGAAGCAAAGTAGTTAAATGGCTTGAGACATTAGGATAAATAACTCCATAACGGGTTAGCCACATACACACACACAAAGAAAAACATTGCACAAAGATCTTTTCTGTGTATGATTCCCAATTATTTCAGATGTCAATAGACTTGAGCTTGGATAATTAAACATTCAGGAGTGGATACAGAAAGGCTGAAAATAATAAGGGGAAAAAAAATCCACTTAGGGCTTTTGTACTCAATTTTGGTTATGTTTGTATTTCTTTCCTTCTAATTCAATCTCTCCTTCATTCTGTCTTTTTTTTAATACTGTTTTTTTAAAATAAATTTTCCACTTACTTAAATGACCTATAAAGTTATAAGTATGCACAGCAGAATACCCCAGGTTTAATTAAATCAACGTTGATGTAATGTTCTCTTAAGTGGGTGAAACTGAAATACAATTGGCTGTAACCAACATAATAAATGTAAAAGAAACATTCTTACTGGTAAAGGTTTTGCAACTCCAATGCTAACTTTTCCTACGGGGGCACCTTTAAGTGCCTGAACAGCCTGCTCTAAGCTGGCATGCTCCAAATTGATCTCATTGACAAACATCAGGCGGTCACCAGGCAAAAGTTGTCCATCTTCTTCTGCAACGCCACCAGGCACCAACGAGCGGATTACTATCACAGTGCTTGCTGGATCAACTGGATCCTAAGGGACACCATTAAGGTACAGATCAATTAAGTCTACTTACTAGGTTACAATGTAAAGAGTACAAAAAAGGGATAGTTATCCCACTAGGAATAGAAACTTCCTCATTCTTCCAAATCACAATTATATACCAAATGAAACCTAGAGGGGGTGCACTTTCAATATAGAACCTAACATATAGACAAAAGACCGAAGTAAGGTCTAAGTATACAAGTAGAAGCACTCCAGTTCACTGATGATCAATAAGAAAATTGTAAATATAATATCTAAAACTTAATAACTATTAAGAATCCTATCATTGGGCAAAATAAGCCTTTATTATAAGGATCACATATAGGCGAAATATTAAAAACATTAAAGTGATGAAAAAGCTCAAGGCGAAACGTACATCGGGCGTGATGACGTCAGTTGTGACGTCACAGACCCGGAAGTATTCGCCGATAGCGGCTGCTCAGACAAGTCTTTCGGTAATAGACGGATGCAATACTTCGGTCTTTTGTCTATACAATGTAAAGAGGCAGAGAAAGTACATAAGTTATGTGTAAATTATATAATAACATTCATGTTATATTATTCATAAACATAAGTTTATGGTTCACAAATTACTTTCAATTCAAGCACATACAGGAAAAGTCCATCAAAACATTTTAATGTGTTGTGCAAGTAATTAGCAATTGCCAGTGGAGAGCTTGAAGTCACAGGATAAACCTCCTTATGAATATCACTAGATGACAGCAAGCTTCAAAAAATGACAAGCAACACAATGAGGTTGGAAGGGCAGTATTAAAAATGGAATTTATTTGTTTACAAAGAGAAATACATTGCACATTAAAATTAAATAAAATGTATCAGAAAATAGTTAAAAATGATTTTATACTTTCGGTTTATTAGGTACTATCACTTGAAATTGGATTTCAAGGTCATTGATCACCCAATAAACCTTGAACGGAGTGTGGTGCATAAAGCATTAAGTATTGTAAAACCAACCTGGTAATCTAAAATACTGAAACCAAGTCCAAGGCTTCCCTTTTCCAGTTCAATGTTCTGAACATCAGTTTCCCACATTGCCAAAGGAGATCCTTGTGTATCTTCAATGCTTGGGCTATCATCACCTGCTGCCACGTTTAAATCATCGGTCTCCGAAGAGCCAATAGCACCAAAGTCAACCTGATCCTAAAATCACAAGGCACTGCTTTACAACTTATATAACAAACAATATAAAACGTAAAGAGTAAATCAATAAAGTGACTATTATTTTCACATAAACGCAAAATGGAATCTTTAAAACACACAGCCTGTATATTATAACAGAAAGGAATATTTCTCAAAATTTAACTCCTCTTACTTATTCTAAAAAGACATTTGCGCCCACACTCAGCCAGGATTATATATGAATTATTGCTCTTTCAAACCAGCCCGATGCTGGAATTACATGGAATTTCCATGCATCCTTTCAACTCTAAAAAGCTAGTGTGAAGCTTCAACACTTTTATTTCATTTAAAAAAAACAAGCCAAAAAACAAGTTCTGGTTTTCCAGATATTAAATCTAGCATAAAAACACCTATAGGTGGTGCTGTTGACAGAAAACAAATACACTACCTGTGATTCTTTACTTAGACTAGGAATTGCAGGTATATCCTCTTGCATTTTCAAAAGTGCAGATAATGGAGTAGTGGATATGTTGTCGTCCTGTAATGTACAATAGAACAGAACATTTTCTCAGATTATTTATACAAAACATAAAATCAAACATGTTAAAAAAAACACGTTTCTTTTTTGATAAATCTCTATTTATCTGGATCTCATGATTGCATTTAGGTTTTCTCTTATGCAATTACTTGAGTTAAATATATGTGTTACAATTTACTTATAAGGTACATAATTATACTGCATGCATTTCATATACTATTCCTGGAAGCTTTTGGCACAAGTATTGACTAATAACCAATTAAATAGTACATGGCAAATGTATAGCCTGTTTTATATATACTGTAGTATAGTAAAATATTTCACGGAACGCCTCAAGATAGATTACCTACACATTGGAATTATTTTAACCTGTCATTCTCTGCCACTTTACAAGCCTACTGAATTGAATATATTTCACACTAGCAGAAGTGTTTTAGTATGCGATTACTAGTATGGACTACCCATTACGCTACTAAGGACTACTAATGTAATGTCCCCACAAGAAAGTAATGTATTGATGTCTTATGCTGGCCACACCCATTGCAATCTGATCGTTTGGCCTGTTTAACACATGCATAGATCTGAGAGCAATTTAACCACATAGAGAGCCAATTTGCACGGTTCATGAGCTGGCCAAAGGATTGTTCTGTGAATCAGTGGGTATACACTCCCTACCATTCCCACATTGGCCAATGATTTACAGACATGATGATGAAAGATACCAGCTGACCTGGTTTTCCATTCCACCGATTCAAATGGGATTGCTTTAGTAAAGCATATTTATACCAGAAAAGTAACAAATACTTTTTCAATAAGATGTCATGTTCTGAAATGCACTGTTCTTCAGCACTGAAAACAATGGAAACCTGTCGAACTGGACAACAGCACACCATAGTTACACTGAGTGGCTGCTCTTTCAAGTTGTTGAAAAATATACCATCAAAGAAGGACCATCCTCCCAGATTGAGTGTGCTCTCGGCCCAGAAGTAATCAGTACCCCCAGTAGAAGAAAAGGCCTACTGGATTGCTATCCTGATTCAGCAGCAGTGTGACTGAGAGGAGGCACTGCCTCCATTACTAGAGCCCACATAAAGGCCAAAGATTGATGACAATTCTGAGTGCCGAAGCGATAGATCCGCAGACAACACACCACATCCAAGGGGTGAAGCTCTCTTTCTTGAATTCACGATGATAAGGGCACAAGGGTTTTCATTTCACAAATATTTGTGGGAGGCAGCTATGATTTATTTAGAGTTTTGAAACGTAAACAATCAGTAATGCATCTTTAATACATACTTGTTCAATCAAATGGATGTCATGTTCAGAAATGCACCTTTCTTCAGCACCGAAATGGCCAGTAACCTGTTGAACTGGGCGACAGCACACCATAGTTACGCTGATTGGCAGTTCTTTCAAGATGTTTATAACATCTTTATGATTTTGACCAAGGAGAGAGATTTCATTCACCTTCAAAAAATAACAAAGTCCACCATGTCTAAAATACAAGGTACAAATAAATATATAAACACACACACACAAATACTATATTGCGTGGGTTTCCTCCGGGTACTCCGGTTTCCACCCACACTCCAAAAACTACCTGATAGGTTAATTGGCTGCTAACAAATTGACCCTAGTCTGTATGTTAGGGGATTTAGATTGTAAGCCCCAATGGGGCAGGGACTGATGTGAGTTCTCTGTACAGCGCTGCAGAATTAGTAGCGCTATTATTTTCTGCTGCTATATATATATATATATATATTTCACTGTAAAATTGACTCTTGCTGAGCACTGCAGCAAAGATGTGTGATTGCCTGGTGCTTGTCATGCAAACCTTTCAGTAATTCAGTAAGGCTTATTTACACACTGGAAAGAGGGGATTTTTGTATTTCATAATTCATAAGTGGGTGGGCCCGTGTCCTTGAAAAGTCTGAGAAAGACTACAGTAGTAGAGGAACAGAGAAGGTGCAGCATCCAAAAGCCATCTTCAAAGGGAGGGGAGGATATCCCACTACAAAATAGGCCTGCCATCTTACGTGCTGATCCAAAGGGAGATTGAGTGGGAGAAGGCATAGCATCCATTGCTATGGCCCACATAAATAACAAAGATTGACTATTTTTTGCAAGGCAGATAGATCTACAGACAACACGACATCCAAGAAGTGAAGCTTCGATTCCTTGAATTTGCTAAGGCGAGGGCCCAAGATTGTCCCCCACTAGATATTGGTTTATGTGAAAATGTGTAGTTGGAAGGAGGTAATCAGACAAAAGAACCTTTCGGATTCTGTAAAGTTATCAAATTGTCTAAGGTCCCCATCATCTTCCCTAGTTTTGCTTTTTTCATATGTTGAGGAATCATCCACCACTGTCTCATCCCCAACATTCCACAGAAGTGTGATCAATGTGAAAGGGAGGTATTTATACTCCAAGGAATGATGCGCCTGCAGGCCTTCAACTTTCCTTGAAAAGTCAATAACATACTGAATCCCCACCCCATCAGGATAAGTAGGTGGGAAATGAAGTACACAGACTGCACTAGGAACTGAACCCACAGTTGTTGCCTGGTCGGTATCAGCCCTTGGGACAGCACCTAGAACACGGGCGGTGCAGAGCGGCCCCGATTTTCCAGTAGGACCTTTTATCTGACACTGGCACAGGCATATTTATGGACCACCAAAATTGGTCTTGTCTTGGTCACAGGTTCCTAGTAATCATACATGCCTATACATGGAAGGAACACCTAGGGCTAGATTTACTAAGCTGCGGGTTTGAAAAAGTGGGGATGTTGCCTATAGCAACAAATCAGATTCTAGCTGTCATTTTGTAGAAGGTACTAAATAAATGAAAGCTAGAATCTGATTGGTTGCTATAGGCAACATCCCCACTTTTTCAAACCTGCAGCTTAGTAAATCTAGCCCCTAGAGTCTAGACTATCCTGCTACTCTCTAAAAGGAGTATGAGGCTCACATGCAGTCTGCTAAGCTAGCTAGAAAGCAAGAATAAAAACAACACTCTACTGAAAAGCGGGACTCCTGGGGGAACAGCAGTCAGTCCCTCACAGTACCATTGGGTAACCTGGGAAGTCTAGACTGATAAGTGGTACTTGTACAGGCTGCAGTGGTAACATGTTGCACCCATGCAGGTGCCACCATTTTTGGCCAAAAACTATCCATGTTCCCATGCACCAAAAACAGGTGCATCTTATTAACCCTAGTAAATGACCCTTAATGTTTGAAAAAAAAACAAAAAAACACTAAAGTCCATATACTTTGACATATAACATTTTAAAAAACAGGCCTTACTTCCAGCAGTTCATCCCCACTGTAGAGTTTTCCACTGCGACCAACTGGCCCCTCTGGTAATATAGATCTCAGGAAGTGGTGGCCACTGGAAGCTTCAAGACTTATGCCTAATCCACTACTTTCACTAAACTTGTTAACCTGGGCAACCTGAAAAATATATAAAAGCAAATGCACAGAATTACAAACTTTCTTTTGAAAAAGTATCAACTCAGACTTATTTAGTTGTGTGAAAGTATGCAATAGCTAATGTTTCCATAGCAACCTTATAGACTGTGCTGTGTTTTGACAAAAAAACCCTTAGCACACTCCAACTGTCATCTCAGAAATGAAAATATAAAAAGATTTAGAAAATACACTGGCAGTTATTGTTATTCCGATTATATATAAAAAAAATTATGCTGACATAAGACATAGAAGTCTGTTATAAATGTGAAGTGGACGGATAACCAAACCTTTAAATTTAGTATGCAAACAGGTCACACTTTTTTGCATGTTTGCAGTTTGAATTTAGTTAAAACACCTACTGGTTATACTCTACACTTTGTTATAGCCATGGCCCTCTTTCTTAATACTGGACCAAATTTTTTAGACTAATTCCAACTAATGTTAATATCAATAAGCATCCAAGATAATTTCTGTAAATGCTTGGTAGATGAGATGGCTTCAAGTGTTTTCTACACAATTGCTGAAAGTGCAATTGCTAAAATACATCATCTAAAATTGCAATAAAGTTATGTTCTGTTATAATTAGTAACTAAACTTAGTACAGGTAAATTCAAATATTACATAATTAATACAATGCAATACTGTACAGGAAACATACTGCAGAGCAGGCCTGTAATTTAATCAGACAAACTAAAATAAAATATAGAAGATGGAAAGAAATAGGCAACAAATAACCATTTAAATAGTGGTACTTGATAAGAAGATTTTTACTCATAGTAAAATCGATTTCTCTGACTTCATTGGGGGACACTGCGAGACATTGGGGTATAGTAGGTGGGACTAGGAGTTTAGGCACTTATCAACTTCTTGTTTGTTTCTCACACTCCTCCCCTACTATGCCCCTCCTCCTCTCCAGCTCAGACCTATGTGCCTAGGAGATAGGTCATGTAGGTATAGGCTCCTTAATTAGTTTTAGACTCTCATGTTTTTATTTTTATTACAGGTGCAGCGCAGTTATCCATCTCAGGACCCAAAAGGAGTGAAGAGCCTATCGGCTTCCTTCACTCTGGGTCACTGCGGAGGAGGGAGCAGCAGCTTACATAGTGGTACTTGATAAACATGTACACTACACTCTCTCCCTTCTTTGCTCTGGCTTTCCCATACCTAGCAACTTGGATATATATAATCCCATTTTATATAGAGGTGTACTTGTTATTGCTACCTATAGGCATCAGTATGATAGAAGCCTTGTATCACTACTCTGTGCTTTGGGGAAACTGCTCCTTCCATGTACCATATGCAAGTCTGTGGCTTCCTGCTAGTCTCCCAACATCATGAAATGGCTGAACCTTCATTTATACAATCATACAACAGGTCACTGCCTCCTCAGCACATGTATGTCATCTCTATGTGCTGCTGTAAGCACTCTTACTTGACTTAATCCCCACCCACTTCAAAATGGAGGACATCCCAGACCAGCAGGACATGAAGGCTTAATATAATAATGTGCTTCGCTAAAAAGCACCTTAAAAAGCTGAATAGCCCAGATGTAGAGAATATGGAGCATTCAACGTAAAGCTGGCCACAAATGGGAAGATTTGATTGTCAAATCTGATAATTGAGCCATACAACTTGTGGGAATAACGGCACAGATCCAGTGGCTTGACAGTTTGGCTGAACAACAAATCAGAGTGTCCTATGTAGTGTGGTTGGCCAATGACTGTTCACACATACTAATTTGCTCAGTGAGGAATCAGATTTTCCATCAACTGTGATGATATTTTGATCAGGCAAAATAATTTGGGCCAACACCTAGAGGAACCACTTCAATTTAAAATAAAATTTCTAAAAATAAGCTACACAAATTATGTGTAATAAAAATTAGCATACCACAATATCATAGTTTGCTCCCATGATACTTTGCCACTTGCTTCTCATAGCATCCTCTTCATTTAAGATAGGGAGACATTCTTCTTCTGGAAAAGAAACTAAAAGAAAAAAAATGTATCTTGATTAACCACAAAAGAGTAGTGACTATTTGCAGAGTTTTATCTATGAAAAATAAGATCATAAGTACATTAATGTGATACTAGGAGGGAGGAGGGGGGTCCACAATTGTTGGGTGGAAGCTGTTTTTTTTTTTTTTTCAAGGTAACAGGAATTCTTAATATCAGAACCTGATTTAAAATGCCAAACAGGACAAGCAGTACCATAAGAGTACTCTGAGAAAAAGAGCACCTACCATAGATGGGACACTACAATTGACCAGATAAATCGTAACAAAAGCATAAATAAGCAGGAAATCTATAAGAAACTTGAAAAGGAGAGTCAGGAACCACAAATTCTGATTTGTAGTTCAATGTTAGAGGAAATAAAAATAAAATAAAAAAAAGTAATGATAAAACAGTAGTAGCAAATACCGGGCCCTATTTAAGGTAACTTGATAAACAAAATGGACATCAAGAAAATAATTATTTTTTGGAAACTAAAAAATGAATATGCAAATAAAATTGCAAAATAAAGATGGTAAGATAGCGATTTAAAAAAAAAAAACAATTTGTTTATTATTCTCGTCTATCATTAAGGACATTTTTTATGTCCCATAAAAAGAACATACGGTACAAATGCAGCAGTTTCCCATCAATGGCAATTATTGCCTGAGGCTCTTTTGAAAATAATGTCTTTATTTTTCATCTCCGTTCAACCATAATATGGTGCAACTAACACAAAACATATTACCCACAGTTACTCTTTATTTTATATCACAAAGAAATAATAACAGCATATGCACTTTTTTTGATATGGCTTCAAAAAGAGAGATGGGTCAGTTTATGTTTTTTTTTTTTTTACATTCTTTAAATAAACTGAAACTGTCAGATGCCACAATATAGCTGGGAGAAAGATCTAAGGGACAGCTGGCTCACTCTACCACTGACAGATTGCTGCAGTACGTCTTTCTCACACTAAGTCCATGTAGCACACTACAGAAACTAGTACCTGTTTGTACGCTTTTTCCTTTTGATGCAGGCTGTGCGACAGTGGTACTGATCATTGATGACAATGGTTGATTCTTCTTGGTACTTTCTAGTAAAATAAAGTGATGATGAGTGCATGGAAATTACCCATGTCCTTACAAACATTTCCAAACCAACATGTTTTGCAATTAACATAGGTATTTCTTCTATTAGCCATCAATAGTGAAAATAATATGAAGGAAATCAAAATGAAGTGCTCATAGTTTATCATTATCAATGTGGTCCACAAATATAATCAAAATAACCTAAAACATAAAGTTGCAATATTTAAGAGAGATAACACAAATTTTAAAGGAAAGACAGACAGTCTAACATAGTAGAATTAACAAAGCTATTCTTTAATAAGAATAGTTTATTATTGCACTATAGATTATGCTGTAATCTCTCTTGTTGTCAGTGGTCTGCTTTTGAGTTTATATTTTAATGGCAGTAAGTACAGTACTGGTGGCCGTTGTGTTTTATTGGGGCACTGTGTGTGTGACTGCATGTCTGTGATATAACAACAGCTATCTCTCCACCACAATCTGTCCCATCTTTCTGTACATCTCCCCCAACTGCCAGCCTACTGCATTTACACCTAACTCATATTTTACCAAAATTGTAAAGACTATGCAACCACAAGGCTCACACTAGGCAACAAATTGTACACTTTTGCTAGAAGGCAAATACAATGTAATATCAGTCATCAAATCTATGAGCATGTAGTATTGGAATAGGACCAGTTTGTAGTTCCATAACTCTTGCACAACTTTATAAAGCAAAATGTAATTCAGCCTAACAGTCAAATGTTTAGCAGGTCATAAGTTTTATATTACATTGTTTGTAACCATTACATCTATGACAAAATGACAGATGTGGTGACATTCTTGTTTAAATATTTACTGTCACAAAACTAAAATGCTTAATATGAAAAACTGTTCATAATAACATATATTGTAAATATAGGTTATGTTAACAAACACATTTCAAATCACACACATTGCCTAACTAAAATGAATAGTTATTTTGTGGACTAAACCAATAATCATTGGAATGTAGCCTATTAATTAACTAGGAGCCTAAGGGACAGACAAGTGTCTCATGCCTCAGTTAGGAGGCATTTAGTTAGTAATAATTTATTATATTTACACTTTTCTATTTAAGTCCCTACTCTTAATTAGTTTGTCTTTCTTCAGGTTGAAGGGGCAGTGAGTACCAAGTCACATACCCATATTTCTGCAAGTAAGATATTTTGCACAAGCTTACACAGTTATGTAAAAAAAGACAAGGCTAGAGATTAAGGAAGCAGTCACCACTTATGGAACACTGAGTAACCATCTCCATTCCCAATAACCACTGCCAATTCTATATCAATTCAGGGTTTGAAGCTAATTACTATGCACAAGGACAGGAGTTCAATGTTCAGTAGGAAGAGAAAGATTGATTATTTACAGGGTGATACTGTACATTATACATCTATAAAATACCAGCATGACACAATAAGAGATCAAGAGAAACTGATTTAGCTCATTTATGTACTTTACCTAGGTTATCTTCTTCATTTTGCAAAGTCACATTTTGGTCAGTGGGTCTGCCAGATTCCTCAATTTGATGAGTAATGACTTCCTGCTTTTGCCCTCTCCTGATTAATGTTAGATGAACAGTTTGCCCTGTGTGACGAAGGACTTCCACTGCTTGCTGGTTGGTGTAACCCTGAAGATTAGTTCCATCAACCTAAACATATAGGTAAAAACAAAGCATATTCAACAGAGGAGGCAAAAGCAATTGAATACATAATGGTTTGATATTATATAATAGTGCAGATTGATGTCCATATGATGCCTAATTTTCTTTTAAGTAATCTTCGCCCCTTTCCAAAACAAACAACGCACTCTCTCAAGAATAAATCACACCATCTGTCTTTCACACACACAAACACAAAAGAGAAACAGAAGAAGATAATAGAAAAATGTACATGGCTTAAAGGGGTACTATCACCTAATGTTTTTAATACAGACATAAATATATACATTATAGACATACACTCAGTGGCCATTTATTCAGTAGACCTTTCTAGTACTGAGTAGGACCCCCCTTTACCCCCAGAACGGGCTGAAATCTTTGCAGAATGGATTCAACAAGGTGGTGGAAACATTCCTTAGAGCTTCTGGTCCATGTTGACATGACTACATCACACAGTTGTCAGCTGCACATTCATGCTGCAAATTTCCGGTTCCACCACATCCCAAAGGTGCTCTACTAGATTGAGGTCTGGTGTTCATGGAGGCCACTGGAGTACAATGAACTCATTGTCATGTTTGTGGAATTAGTTTGAGATGTGTGCCTTGTGACATGGTGCATTATCCTGCTAGGTGTAGCCATTAGAAGATTGGTAGACTGTGGCCATAAAATGATGCCCATGGTCAGCAGTAATACTCCGATAGGCTGTGGCATTTAAATGATGCTCAATTGATATTAAGGGGCCTACCTATATATACACATTATAGTTTTTTTTCCCCTGAGGCAGTGACAAGCACTTTAGTTGTATTATTTCATCCAACTCTGTTAACAATTTTTACTTACTTGAAACACTTACTTACATACTACAGTCGAAGGAAAGTAGGATAATTGTACTTTTGTAAAATCACATTTTGGGGACACTACTGCCCATTGCATATAGAGGGCGTTGTGCGAGGAGTAAGCCAATAAACTTAACAAACTAACTTGTCTGGTCTGCCCCCCCAATGCCACCTGAACAGAAGAAGTAAATTTTTTAACTAATAAAACCTTAAGGAGAGGATGTAGTCCCAATCAACAGGAATATTCAACCAAAGCCGAAAAGGGCAGGGAGCGCAGTGTCCCCTAAATGGGTTAAGAGAGATTGATTTAACGGTGAGTACAAAAATCTTACTTTCTCTGGCACAACCATTTCAGGGACACTGTTGACCATGGAGACATTCCAAAGCTGCCCCTATGGGTGGGTTTGCTCAGACTTAGCCACGCGTAAAACTTTTCGCCCAAAAGTAGCGTCTTTGGAAGCAAAGACGCTGAAGTGATAGAATCTGGTAAAAGTGTGAACGGAAGACCAGGTAGCTGCCCGACACATCTCCTCGACTGAGGCACCATGTCATTCCCACCTAGGAGGCACTAACCGACCTGGTGGAGTGAGCAGTAAGCCTGTCATAAAATGAAGATCCCTCGGAAAGATAACCCTTTGCGAATAGCATTCGTAATCCATCTGGCTACCATCTGTTTAGTAGTTAGCCATTCACGTTTGCAAGCATCGCATAACACCTGAAGTCTTTTAGCATTACATACATAGATCCGCAAAGCCTGAACCACGTTCAAAAGAAGCAAGGAATCCTGACTACCCGATTGCTAGTCCTGGGAGAACACAGCAGGAATCACAATATCCTGGTTGACATGAAATGTGGAGACCACTTTGAGGCCTTAGTACGCAAAAACAGCCCCGTCTGCGTGAAAGATAAGAAAGGGCGACAGGCAGGACAAAGCCGCCACTGAGAAACACGCCTCGCTGAAGAAATCTCCAGTAAAAAGGTTCAAACGGTGACTTCTGCAACGGTAGCAAAAAGGGTGTCTGAACACGAAGGATCCCATCCCCATAGAAATGTGTGGACTTCCAGCAACAGAGCCAGTCATCTCTGGAAAAAAAAACAGACAAGACCAAGATCTGGACCTTTAAGGATGCCAGTCTCAGGCATTTGTCCAGGCCATCCTGGAGCAACGCCAATAAACGAGCCAAGCGGAAGGAAAAAGTGGGAACACCATGCCTTTCACACCAACCAATGTAGGACTTCCAGATACAGGTGATAATAACTGGAAGACGTTGGTTTCCTGGCTTTAATCATCATCTGGATGACCATTCCAGAGAAACCTTTCCTACGAAGAATCAAGGCCTCAAACACTAGTCCATCAAAGCCAATCGTGCTAAGTCTTGATGGAAAAACGGCCCTTGATTGAGCAGATCTTCCCTGAGAGGGAGTCTCCAGGGTAGATCTATTGTCATGCAGAGAAGATCTGTATACCACGATCATCTCGGCCAGTCGGGAGGCAGCAGAATCATTGGCACACCCTCCCACTTGGCCTTTTTCAACACCCAAGGCAACATTGGGATAGGTGGGAAGATATATACCAGCCGGTAGTTCCTGGAAAACGTCATGGCATCCACTAGGGAGGCCTGTAGGTCCCTGGCTCCGGCGCATTACCGGCCAACTTTGGGATTCAGCCGAGAGGCCATCATGACGATTGAGGATCAGACCTCGACTACCTGGCGAGTATCTCGAGTTGGTAGGTTCCTGAGTGGAAGCGAGCAAACTGTACCATTTCGACACAAGAGACCATGCGCCCCATCAGTTTCATGCACTGAAGGATGAAGACGCACCTGAGGGATAACAATGTATTCACCTTGTTTTAAACAGCCAGAGTATTGTCCTGGGGCAAAAACACCTTCTGACACCAGGTGTCAAACAGGAGACCCAGGAAAACCATGCACTGGGTAGGGACAAAGCTGGACATTTTGAAACTGATTACCCAGCCATGCGATTGAAGCATTTACGCTGTCAAATACAGGTTAGCCAGTATGAGAGGGGCAGAATTCGCTTATATAAGGAGATTGTCAAGGTTCAGTATTACCATTACCCCTCATAGTCGCAAAAGCGCTGCCATGACTGCCATCACCATCCTAAATACCCTTGGCTCTGTAACTAGACCAAAGTGTAGGGACCTGAATTGGTAATGCGACATGTCCACCGCAGTCCTGAGAATGTTGTGGTGGCCTTTCCATATAGGTATGTGAAGATATCCAAGGATGCAAGAAACTCGATCTGTTCCATGACGTTGATGACGGAGCAAACAGACTACATCTGGAAGCTGGGTACCCTAAAGTGTGTTTTGAGAAATTTGAGATTCATAATGGGGCGAAAGGACAAACCTGGTTTTTGGACAAGAAAGAGGTTTGAATAATAACCCAAACCTCTTTGGTCCCTCGAGACTGGGACAATGACTCCTGAAGATAACCTGGATTAAAAGGCACCCTGAAGGGCCGCTCTCCTGGACATGTCTCATGGAAGGGGAGTAAATAAGAAACGCCGTGGGTGCATCCACAAGGGGGCCAAGATGTAACCTCTGTCCTCTATACCCCTTACTCAGGTAGTTGGAGAAGAACTGAGCCACTGGTCTTGAAAGAGCAAGAGGTGAGCCCCCACCAAAGGAGTTCTGTGTAGGGGAAAAGGTAAGTCATGCAGGCTGTTTGTCTGCTGGCTTAGGTCCAGGACGTCATCCCGTCCAAGCCTGCCTACCCCTTTGAGATGCTCCCGAAAGGGCAGAGGACTGACCTCTCATGTAAGCATGCCAAGATCTCCCAGAAAATTGAAAGGACCGGTCTCTGGGCCCTTCGACTTAGGGCAGCAACTGGAAGAAAAGAGCTTTTCCCTCCAGTGGCTTGAGAAACAATCTTGTCTAATGCTGAACCAATAGTACTGATCCATTTTAGGGCAATGCCTTCTCTTCTTGGATTAAGCATCCGCTCTTTAAGATCTGAGGCAGAGCATACGTCTGGCCGCCACTGCCAGGAATGAGGTCCGGGACAATCCCCAACATGTGTCCAGAACAGCATCTTGCAGGTATTCTGTTGCTTCCTTAATATGCTTGACCAGCGGTAAAAAAAAAGATCTGGGCATCCCAGACTGGATACGAAACAAAAAGAAATTTGTCAGCGCTTATCCTTTAAACTGCATATCTGCGTGTGTCTAGCAAAATGAAAACATGAGGTATTAGTTCATATTTTGATCAAAAGACATAAGCCTGCATCCCAACTTCAAGGGTACCTCATTTTATGCAGGTCCTACACTGACCTATATGCAATAACACTATTAAAATGCAGTTAAAATCAGATGCATTCACCTCGCAGATATAGGGGTTTACATCTAGCAGAGGCTGGCTTGTGAGCCACACCCAAATGTGCCTTAAATAGGCTTAATGGACAGCTGCTATGACAAAAAGGCAATATTTTGAAACAAAACCAGAGAAAAATAAGCCCGCACTCGGTATATCCCATATTGTATGTGGTACCAGCTGCATGGCAATATAAATGCCCATATATGTATACAAAACAAAAAGAAATTTGTAAGCGCTTATCCTTTAAACTGCATATCTGTGTGTGTCTAGCAAAATGAAAATATGAGGTATTAGCAAAACAATCTCGGAATCTAAAAGCGGCCATCAGGTTTCAGTCTGGCCTCACCCCAAATTTCAGACAACTGAGGAGAGAATGGAAAATATACCGTATGTTTCTTTTTCCGCATAAACAAGGAAACCTCTGCAGCCGCCGGTTCCATATCCAAAATATTTATTCTTTCGTACCGCTAAAAGAGGATTTTTGTACGTTAAATCCTTTTCTCTGATTCCATCTGGGGGACACTGCTACCATGGGTTGTATGAGGGCACATGGAGTTGGCACTTAAATAGTTAAACTGTTAATGTAACTGTTGACAGAAGCTCCTCCCCTATGCAACCCTTGTAGCTCCTTAGTGTAATTGAAAAGCCCCAAGGAAGGGAAACAGAATAGCATGCAACCAACAAAAGCAACAGAAGAGCACAGGGCAGGAACACAGTGTCCCCCAGATAGAATCAGAGAAAATAATTTAAAGTAAGTACAAAAATCCTCTTTTCTCTCACCCAATCTAGGGGACATTGCTACCATAGGGACGTTCTAAAGTAGCCCCTTGAGGGAGGGAAAGCTCTGTCAATTCGGCCTGCAAAACGTTGCAGCCAAATCCAGCGTAAGGAGACACAACATGAAAATGGTAAAACCAGGTAAAGTGTGGACAGAGAACCTGGTTGGCACCAGGCAGAGCTGGTCTGTCAATGCACCGTTGCACGCAGCGCAAGTGGTCCTCCACAGAACGGATGGAATGCGCAGCGACACAATCAAGTACAGTCCGAACAGAACTAATATAAGCCTGCCTGACTGGGATCATTATCCACCTAGCGGCAGTTTGTTTTGTAGCCAGCCAGCCCCTCTTCTGAGTATCATACAAGAAAAGGGAATCCGACCTCCGCATAGTGAACGCCCTGTTCTCAAACATTCCTTGAGCATGGACCAACATCCAATGAAGTTAAGGACCCCTTAACTGAAGAGGCTGTCACCTCCTGGGAAGACAATCTCTTGAACAAGATGAAAACCAGACCACTTTTGGTTGTAAGGAAGGTATCTTGCACAATACAGCCCTGTCAGTATGGAATACCAGATAAGCTGAACGACAAGAGAGAGACCAAAGTTCTGAAATTCTCATTGCAGAAACGATGGCTAGGAGAAAAATCACCTTTCCAAATTGGAACCTGAATTCAGGCAACTCCAACGGTTCAAAGAAATGTGATTTAAGATCCCTTAGTACCAAATTCAACTCCCAATGTGCCTTAGGTGGTACATAAGGAGGCTGGATGTGTAGAACTCCTTGGAGCAAAGTCTGCACCTCCGGTATAACTAACAGTCTTTTCTCAAAATATATCGAAAGGACTGATACATGCACCTTCAGGGTACTAAGGCGAAAGTCCGCCTCCAAACCATTCTGCGAAAAAGCCAAGAACCTGGAGAGTCGATAGGCTGCCGTATGACAAGTCCTTTTGTTCGCACCGACTGACGTAGGTCCACCACACTATGATAATTTAGGGCAGAGACTGGTTTATTTGCCTTCAACATGGCATCAACAAACTTGGGGGTCAGAGTGCTGAAATGGCCCCTGAAGCAGTAGATTATCTCAATGTAGAAGTCGCCACCCTTTGCCAACTGTCATGCGCAGTACGTCTGCATAACAGGTTCGACATGACCAACCGGGTGCAATCAGGATCACTGGAATTCCCCAGTGTCTGATGTCATGTCATGTTGATGACATCCACCGTGCACGCCAAGGGGTCTCTGGTCCTGGAGCAGAAACTGGGCACCTAGTGGTTTCATCTGAAGGTTCCCACTTCTGGACCAAGCATTGAAACACCTCTGTGAGTATAGACCACTCCCCTAGCAACACGGTGTGTCTGCTTAGGTAGTCAGCCTCCCAATTTTCTACACCCAAGATAAATATCGCAGAATTTGCCGGGACATACATTTCCACCCAGAACAATAACTGGGGAGTCTCCTTCATCCGTCTCCAACATTCCTGTGACTATTATCCAGGACCACGGGACAAAGATTCTGCCCACTGTCAAGTGACCTGCCACCAACCAAGGCAAAGGCGGATCCTGGGAGACAACTGGCGCGTCTGAGAGGCCAGCTGAAAGTGGGATCCCAACTAATTGAACTATTCGAGATTGGAACCATATGGAAACATTTAGAATGTGGAGACCATCTCACCTATCAGTTTCATACATAGTAGGATGTAGACCTGAAGAAAATGCACCTTGTTGATTGGTAGAAACACCTTCTACAGTCTGGTGTCCAGTATAAGGCCAATGAAAAACAACCTCTGACAGGGGACCAATTGGGATTTTTGTAATATTTGGTTCCAGCACTTGTTTGAACAGAGAAAGATGGAGCCGGAGGGTCTGATTCAAGTTCGCCATTACTAGCAAATCAACCAAGTATGGCGTGATGCAGAGTCCCTGGGTACACAACCGTGCTGCTTCGACCGCCATGATATTTGTAAAGACTTTGTAAAGAACTATGGTCTCTACAAAGCACTTAAGGAGCCTTGGAAAGGCCTAACGGAATTGAAAGTGGAAGTCCCCCACTGCAATCTGCGATGGGACGAAAGGAGCCATCTGACTTGTGAACTAGGAAGAGGTTTGAAAGAAACTTCTGACCCTTTGTCCCTCTGGGACCTGATAGATAAGAAGCTAAGTCATCAACTTCCTCATAGCTAATCTCTTTACTTTGTCTCGCAGAGTGGTGGAAAAGTAACGGTGAGGTGACCGACTTTGGAGGCCTATCCTGTAGCCACGCTGCATGATTTCCGCAATCCACGGATCCTGAGTGGATGCCACCCATTGGTTCAGGAACAACAAGAGGCATCAACCCACAACGGCCATAAGGTGAAGAGGAATCCAGTCACATTGCAGGCTTTTCAGGGTTTTTATGCACTAGACACCTGTTGGAATAGGACAGCCTGCCCCTCTGTGACTGGTCCCTGGATGTGATAGGATTACCTCTGAAAGACTGCCCACGGTATAAAGAGCCACACTGAGAGGGTAGACGAAAGGAACCAAAACAAGGTACTTGTGGCTTCTGGACATTAACAGGTAGGAACTTTTTCCACCTGTAGCCTGACTTATGATGTCGTATAGCTCAGGCACCTAAGAGAACAGAGCTGGCTAAAGGAAGAGATTCCAAGGACTTTTTGGATTTGTTATCTGCGTTTCATGAACACAACAACAAAATTTTTCGATCTGTAACTACTGATGCAGAGATGGAAGAAGACAGAGGCTTCATTCCGAGCTGCCTCACATAGATATCCTGAGGCTTCTTTAAGATGTAACGTCAGAGGAAGCAAATCAGAATCCTGTAGACCATCAGCAAGCTGATCTGCCCAGATCTCTCTAGCCACTGAAGTGAAAGAAAGCATGTTCTTCATAGAACTTTCTTTTTTACGGTCAGTACTATTTTTACAAGTAGCCGTACCAAGTACAGGAAGAGTGATAAAGCATGCCTAGCGTGTTACAGGTGTGTCCACCTTATGGTACCTGTTCCCATTGGGCCATCTCATCTAGCTGAAGTGAAAAGAGGCTAGGAAACCTATGTGGTACAATCAATTTTCTGTAAGGCTGTTTCCATGCTAACTTAATGAGATTTGTCAGCTCTTCAGAAGGTGGGAAGCAGACTACAAACCTCTTCTGCCTCTTTCCCACTGGGCCTCTAAATCAGACCATATTATAAGAAGATAAGCAGACCAATGTCTTTTACGGTAAGTCCGAATTCTCGTGGACTCAAAAAATGTATTTCATTTTACAAGGTTCTGTACTAATGAAGTAGACCAAGAAACTTCCGCCTGGATTTGACCCTGGGAATGAAGAGTAGCTGAGAAGACAGAAGAACCTTCCCCTGCAACCTTTGAGCATGTGGTAAGGGCAGCAGTCTTAGAAGGCTGCACTGGTACATTTTGAGCGCCATTACCGACTGTCCCAATGCAGTCAACTACTCTGCATCCCCCATCTGATGGGTGCCCTCGTGCACACCAGCCCATGCTATCTGCATTACAGTCCACACAAACTAACCCCGGATCCTACCATCCACTGGGTAGTTTGGTTTTACATTCTGCAGAGGTAAAATATTCCACCTTTTTTATTTTACTTTTGTCAAACATGTTTTGCAATATTTATGATGCAACAGAAATAGGTAACCTGCAACTCTATATTAATAGTCGCTGTTATACTATATTTATTTATTTTTTAACTTTTGTATATATATGTGTATATGCGTGTACATCGCTATATATAGTTATTTGTTTAAATAAATACACATATATATCTTCTAACTCTACAGGGATAAACCCAGAGTTGTACTCCTCAACACAATTTGTGTTAATATACATAACAGAAAAATCCTCACAATACAAAGAATTTCAACAGTAAGACTATCTATGTGAAGGAATTAGTAAAAGTATGTAAATATTGTACAGATATGTATTATTTACAATACTTACATACATTTACTATTTCCCATCTAAGTTCCGCAATACACCTTGCTGGTTCTCTAGCCCAGGATGGCTCCACCAGGTCGGGTGGGTCCCCGCTAGTCAAACTCAGACCCAGATCCTTATACACAAGCCATGCACCGGGCATCCGGATCCGACCATCTACTAGGTGGCTTAGCTGGACACACATATACATTTATATAGCAGTATTCACTATAAAGAGAGATTGCAGAATAAGTAACTATAAAGTGAAACAGGTTAGTATTCAACTGAAACACAGAGAGAGTACAGTGATAAAAATGAGACAAATGTATTCAAGTATCAAACCAGCATGAAAGACAGTAACACACAGCTACAGCAGTCACAATAGCACACATGTGGATAGAGAAAGTTTCCCCCAGGTAGTAAAAGTGACCAGGCAGCGCAGAGGCCGAGAGAGCAGTGAGGAAATGGCCGGCTTTTACTCTTAGAAAACCGGGCATGAGGGGAGGTGACACCTTCTAGAGAAGAAACACCTCCTCTCCTATGTCCAGCCTGTAAAATGAAAGTGCCACCTGTACTTCAGCAGCTGGTGGGAGCTGCGACTGTTACAGCCCCCTACCAAACCTGTCAGTCCTACACTCTCTGTGTCTGTCTTCGTCTGTTCGGAGACAGGAGCAGGCAGGGGACACTGGCAGCTCAGTCACATTGGGGGAAACTGGAGCTGTCTGCTGGCTCCCGGCGTGGCCCGCTATTGCTGACCTGGTACAGCAGCTGGGTCCTTGGTCATTGTGCAAGCGACCCTTTTACCGGGAGCCAGAATGGAGAGCCGGGGGGGGGGGGGGGGGGGAACAACAACAAGTAAGCGCCATCGGCGCTCTACCCATCTCACTATTGCAGTGTTCTCAGCCTTCACTTTGGCTGTAAGGATACAGCAGAGAATTCAAGCATGGAGAATCTTCTTATGTAGATAGAAACATGGAAAAATAAATCAGGTTACTGATGAGATCACCACCATCACAGTGGCTACTGCAAGTGAAGATTACATATAATTTGGGTACACATTCTTTTAGTTCAAATCAAATTATTCATTAATAGTTATTCTGAGAGAAGTCAATTAACATTCCAGTATGTTTTTGGGGTGTGGAAAGAAACTTGAACACATGGAGGAAGCCCATGCAAGCACGGGAGAACATACAAACTCCACGCAAATAGTATCTATGACCCAGTGCTGACCCCAGTAATCAAATGGTAATTTTCAATGCTTCAGATCTCAGCAGGAAAAATCTCAGAAATATAACCATGTTAATTAAGCATGCACATAAAGCTAACCACACATTTATTTATTTTAAGGGATACTTACAGCAATAATCTGATCTCCAACATGAATCCTTCCATCCTGTTCAACAGCACTATCTTTAGTAATGCTTTTCACAAAAATACCAGAGGGTTCTGATAATGGAAAAATAAACAAAAATAAGAGTTGGGCCGAGGATCGTCTTTTAAGCACTCTCATATCCTTTATGTTTTTGACAGAAATATTAAGGGTTAACAGATTCGGACACTGAAAAAACTGAGCTCTATAGAGAGACACAGGAATATTGAGTGCAATTTACTTCGAGAAGTGGATGATGGAACAGTAACGGAAGAAACAGGACTTGTTTTACTTTCTCCATTCCCTGCTCCATCATCTGTTTAGGTAAGTCATCCATAGGCTCTGTTCTTGTAACTCTCCATAGAGATCAATTATGCGAATGTGCACCTAGCCAAAGGATATCATTACAGGAGGCAGTAGAACCAATCAAAAACGATTTCAAGTAAAAGAAAAAGTAGCAGAATAATTTACTATAATAGGCTTACCTGAACTTTTATCACCAACATAGCCAGCAATAGTTATTCCCAAACCCTGAGCATTTTTTGCAAGCTTTACATCAAAGGCTCCACCATCTGTATCTCTAGTCATTACAACATTTGCCTTGGAAAAGAAAGATATATACGAATATAAAAAACACCTTAAGAAACATTAAAATGTAAGAACTCAAAAGCCATTATTATATGAAAGAGTACACCTAAAAGAGCTCACTATCCAATTATATGCACCAGGAATCACAAATGTTTTCTGAATTCGGACAGAAAACTAATTTGTTAATTATTTTGGTAACAGTCATGAGCACACATCTCAAGATGCATCTGTCTTTTTATCAGCAGCATATGTACCTGGTATTTCTTGTCATCAGAGAGCATTTGCCTAACAGGGGTATAATATGCATGTTTCAGCAGGACTGCTTGAGCCACATTTGCATAAACACACCTTTATTGTTCTCGCCAGTCGTTTGCACGATCCTTCACTTCACCGTCCTCTCTCCAGGTGCAGACGGGCTTAAGTACCAGAATCTCGCAAGTCTGCATAGATGCAGGTATTTTCTTGGCATGCATGAGTGATTTTTCCACTCTGCATCTGTCCCACTGTGAAGTGGGGCAGATGCAGAGGTGTTTGATAACAATGAGAGGTGTTTAATCACATTTCTACTATGCTCTAGGAAGCTTACAATTCATGTCTGAATTGCCCGACCTATATGCGGTTTCAGAGGAGATCTCTACTTTAAAAGAAGATTTTTTTACACACCATAAAATCCATTTCTCTGAATCCAATGGGAGATACTGTGATACATTGGGGTATATAGTAGGTGGAATTGGAATTAGGGTATTTTAAATCTTAAACTGAAGGACAGTTCCTTCCCTATTATGACCCTTCAATGGGAGCCATCTTCAGTTTTATAACAAAGCGAGAAAGAGAGAGCCTAAGCAGGCGTAACAATCACATACATAGAACATACACAACCAGCAGTCAGAGCAAAGGGAGTGGGCGCAATGTCCTCCAATGGACTAAGATAATGTATTTTACAATGAGTAAAAAATCCTCTTTTCTCTTATGTGTCATTGGGGGACACTGCGGTACATTGGGGATATACCAAAGCTGCCCGAGGGAGGTATTGCTCTGAAATCACTGCATATTAGACCAAAGTATACATCCTGTCAGAGTATACATCCAGGAATGCAATACCTGGCAACTCACCAGAAAGGGTGTGGATGAACCACCACGCAGCGACTTGGAAAATTCGAGTTTGTCAAAGCAACAAAACACACCACCTAGGAAGCACCAATTGCCCTGGGTGAAGCAAAAGAAAATCCAAATGGCACTTTCAAGGGAAGCCAGTCAACCTGGAAGGTATCCAACCAGAAGAGAGTGCGCATGTGCCAGCCACCTACGTTTGTGCACATCATACTGAAAGAAAGGAACCACCCCATAATCACAACCTGCACAAGCTCATGGGAAGAAATCCCCTGGCCTGTGGAAGTACGGTATCAGGAGTCCCGTTGCCTAGCCGACAACAAAACAGGCGGTACCAAGACAAGGAAGTAACCGCAAGGCAGACTGATGGCCAACCCCAGGAGAACAGAGTCATAGAATCATGGCCATTGCAGCCAAAGTGGAACCACCATAGAAGTGTCAGTAACACCAATGGGAGCATGGGAATCATATGGTATATGATCCCACCCAGCAAACCGTAAAACGGATCGCCACACACCTGTGTGTACTGTCCTGGGGTCCATGGACCTTAGTACATTATGTGAGGAACTAAACAGAACAAACACAAGCTAAGAGAATATCTCCAGAAGACCCCAGCGCTGAACCAGCTGAGCTACCACCTCTATGTGAAGAGATCAAAAATACGAGGGAACCTGATGTGGCCAAATCTGACACTCATCCAACTCCCAGAACTCCAGCCCTAGGAGAAATGAGGCCGAGCTCACCTGGACATGCACCTGGCGTACTGTCCAGGACCTTTATAAATGAGCTGATCCCTCATAGCTATGCCGCTGTGAGACAGATCTGGATTTATCAACCCCCACGCAAGGAACAAACGTGAGGCTAAGGAAAATAAGGATCTACCTGTCCAGCTGAAGGGTGGAAAGAGACAACATATCCAGTATCCAGTTGCTTTTCTGGAATATTTCCAGAAAAAAACCCGCTGAAGCAGACCAGAATAATATGTGCCAGAGGAACCCGCTGGAACCCAGACCTTAGCAAAGTCATGTACCAGAGAAGACACACGTCTCGTCTGGCAAGTATATGCTCGACCCTGGTCAGAAGGAAAATGATGGGGCCCCTCCAAGAGAAACAATAAGAGGACATAGTGCTGAAAGTCCATCCCAGGAACCTCAACCGCTGTACTGGGATCCAGAAAAATTGGGGAAGATAGAGAAAGCAGCCATATATCTATTAAAGTAATTCTATCGTTTTAAAATAAGCATTGCCCAATCAATTGTATGTGTGTCCAAAGCACAAAGTGATTTATTTTAGCAGATGTAAATAGTCAACAATTCAATACATTATTATATTATGATAAAGTACAGTACAGCACAGCCAATACCAAAAGATAAATACATACATACCGCTGCAATCGCATGCGCTCGCTGCGCACCCACGGGACCCGATGGACAATATTCTGTATAGAATATTGTGTCAGAGTTGACTGAGGCCCCAGTGAGATGCAGCTAATATATATACAGTCAGTGTTTCATTGTGAACAATAGAGATGACGTAGATTGTTTCTATAGGTCCAGACGTTGGGTGGGTCTAGGCCAGACAGGTAATAGGTTGATTCAATCTAAGGAATCCAAAGGTGGGGGTCTTCTCTCCAGGGGGTCTGCTCCTTTTCATAGCCAGTATCATACAAAGGTTTACTCTCTAATATCAATAACTAAAGTATGCAATGTGCGATCTCTTCGCCGACCGCACCGGACAGCTGCTGATGATTAGGGCTTCAATATGATATCAGGCATGACACCTTTCCTATTACCTAAACCTTTAATAACACTACAATGTACATATAATCACTATATATATATATATATATATAGACTAATAATAAACCGAATACTATCTGCTCCTGAATTACAGTGTAACAGAACCAATATGAAATTATATAAATAACTAACTGTTGTAATGCGAGTGTGTGCATGCGTATTTTACCGTGCGAACGCACCACGCCACGTAACACGTGGCGTACGCTTCGCAATATGCACGGCAAACCAATATTAAACCAATATACTTTCGTTCATCCAATTATACGACTTTGACATATCCCAATAATCGCTGTCGAAAAGGCATAGGATGGCATCGGCTGAAACAATGATCGTCCCAACGGAATGATATTTATACATTGAGAGCGAAAGAGAACTGTCATGATGGCCCGATGTCTGGCAAAAACCCATGGGTCTGGAAGCAAGCCAAAAAAGGGTAAACCTGACACTCACTGCGTCCATTGTGTACTGCAATAAAAGTAGACACGGAAATCCTTCCATCATGATAACGTGGAGGAAGACATCATCCAGGTCCAGGGAGGCAAGGAACAACTCATTTTGCCAGGTCAGTGCACACTAATTGTACTAGCATTAGCAGCTTCATCCACTTGAAAGAACGGAAGGAACGAAACATGGGCCAAGTGGGTGTTGCATCGCTGACACGCAAAAAGAGCTCTCGTCTCCTGAAGGTACAGTGTCAGTAGTGTCTCATGGAATATACAGCAGTTATCCCAACTGTCAGTAAATGAGAATTATTGCAAAGCTGAATATAAAAGATTTGTTGCAAAGTGTACAGAAAATGCACTCAATTCAGCTGACTCCTCCCACAGGGGGAGGGGCCAGACACTCAGCCCAGTGAGATAGGACAGTAGAAGGCAGTATATAGGTCTCAGAAATCAGTATAACCTCAGAGAACCCTTAGAACCGGCATCTGCTGTCCAGGAACATAAAAAGGAAAGGAAAACCTGGCTGCCAAAATGAGTGCTGCTCCCCGGTATTGTAATGGATCTAGTGACAGTGGCGGATCCAGGGGGGGGGCGATCGGGGTGATCGCCCCCCCTAGCAGACACTTGCTGCCGACGGCTGCACAGTATGTGCAGGTCCGTCCAGCCGTGACATGCAGGGACAGTGTGCTGCCCGGCTGCTCTGACTGTGTTTAAAACACAATCAGAGCAGCCGGGCAGCACACTGTCCCTGCCTGTCACGGCTGGACGGACCTGCACATAGTGTGCAGCCGTCGGCAGCCTAAGATGTTAGGAAGGGGCGGGGCCTAAATCCCTCCCCCCTAAGTCGCCCCGGGTACAGTAGTTTTCTAGATCCTCCCCTGGCTAGTGAGGCGGGCAACAGGAGGAGCTACCCTGGGAGGAGATTGTCATTATTAGAATCTTCTGAAGATAAGGGGAAAAAGAAAATTAAAGTTTACCTGGCAATTGGAACGGACAGCTTAGTCTTAGGAGATGGTGTAAACAGTACATCTGTTAATTCTGTCTCATAAAAAGAGTAAATTATCAGAATCTGTAACCACAAGACCCAGCCAAACACATTGTGTATCCTGGAAGAATCTCCTACCCTAGACTTGTGAATCAACTCCCCATCCTCCTTGGAAGAAGAGCAGAGTTAGAACAAGGCTTGCATAGGTCCAGAAATACAGTGCCTGCCAGTATTCCTTTAGGGAGAGCTAATGAGACATTCCTTGAGGAAGCATCCTTAGACAGACCCATAGCTAACTCACCTCTGGCTGGAAAGTCACACCGGCAGATATCACTAGCTGTGAAGCAGGTGTGTTTGTTGAATTTGCGAAGAAGAAAGGTATACCTACCTGTGTCTGAGAATGCACCCCCGAGTGAGATCGGCTCTGAATGTCGTCAATGACTTAGTGCAAGCCGGTTCCTTCATAGCCCCTGATGGGAGTCTCAGAAAGCTCTCATTGCGGAACTTCTCACATTCTACACCAGGGTATCCTGTGTCAGACTGCCCAAAAGATAAATGAGAATAACACACAGCACTCGGAGAGAGCTGTGCAGGCCTTGCAGTAGCCCCTATGTAGGCTTGGAAGTCCCTTTGTCAGTAATGATGCAGGTATCAAACACTTAGTTGAAAAACCCTACCAATAAACTAGGATAAAAAGTACAAGATTTCAGTGTAATCCCGAGGTTATATGGTAAAACAGACAGTCTGGTCACTGTGTATAACGTCACACCCACACTACTCAAATCTAAACACAGTCAGACAGTGTGAAGCAAAAATTAAGTATAACGGTATAGTTCATCCTGTGAGCAACAACATCAGATGTGGGAGCATAGCATGAGCGAAACACCACAAGTGCAAGAAACATGTGGTCTTCCTAAGGAAAATACACCTTACACCCCACTCTGTCACGAAGACTGTAAGTATTTTTTCTCTGAGAAGTATATCAGCAGCAGTGTTGTTTGCCAATGTGTCCAACAGCTTAGTGTTTTCAATACCAGCTTGTTAACAATATAAATAATAATTACATCTGGTACATTCCAGCAGACTTTCAGTTTAAGATTTAAAGTGCCCTAGCTCCAATTTGACCTACTATACCCCAATGTATCGCAGGGTCCCCCAATGGCACGTAAGAGAAACAATTGCTTTTTCTTCTTTAAAGCTCCAATCCCAACTAGTCCAACTGCAAGTGACTTATATTTCAGCCTCATTAAGTTAAGGCCCAACTGTATATTAATAATCTAATCTTATAAACTAAAAAATGGGGTTGGGTGGAATGACTCAGGCTCTCACCATCATGTTTAATTTCATGCAAACCTTGCAGAATAGGATAAAACCCAATGTCTAGTGTGTCAACAGGAGAATACCTCTATTTGTGTCCATCCATCAGGGGAACAAACAAGTTTAATAAGTGCCTAAACTCCTAGTCCCACCTACTATACCCCAATGTCTTGCAGTGTCCCCCAATGGCACGTAAGAGAAACCTCTATTTGTGCCCATCCATTTAATGTAAGCCCTCTCAGAACTTCTCAATGATCTGCTCAGCAGTGTCATTATGTTAGCCACTTGCCTGACTGGCTGTTGTCCTAGTTGAACAGAGGCAACATTTGTTTGCATTAGGGTTCTATGGCCACAAAAAATTTAATTTGTATTCATTTCTACTTACCTGCAATTCAGGAAGCGATGCAGGCGTCTGAACAGCGGCAGAGATTGATGTAGTTGGCTCCCCCACTGGTCCTCTGGCAATAACCAGCTTTACTCTGTTACCACATTGCCTTAAAACCTGGGCAACTTGTTCACTGCTCATTCCAGCAAGGTCCGTGTCACCTATCTTTAATATGTGATCTCCACTGGACAGTCTGCCATGCTGATAAATAAATGCACAAATGAACACATTCATTTGGTATGGTTGGTGCACTCAAATCACAGGTAAATAAACATACAAATAAATAAACAAAAAAAAGATTTATAACCAACCTGGTCAGCTACCCCTCCTGGTAGAATTGTCTTGACTATAACTCCAGTTGATTTACCTCCAACGATTCCAAAACCAAGACCTGAGCCATCATTTACCAGTTCAATTGTCTCCACATGTTGCCAGTGCATCTGATGGCATATGTAATAAAAAAAAATGTGGTTTGCAGAAATACTGAAATACTGACTGACAGACCAAAAAAAGTACATTTTGCTGCTGTCGTAAAAAAATTGTTTGAGTTGATATATTACTGATTTCACTTAGTGAAGTTTAATCAAAATAAATTTGTTTTTAGTGATTTTATGGAGCCAATGCTAGAACATAGCGACTAGTCAACCAGACCTATCCTATGAAACGTGATTTAAATAACTAGATAATTTCATAGAAAGCTAATACTAAAACACAAGTGAAAATTGCTTATGTGAAAACTGGCATACTATAACATAATTTAAGTTATTTGTCATTATATGCATCCTGGCTGCTGAGCAATAGACCCTCAATAAGCCTCATAATTGAGGACTTGTCTGCTATGTGATTTATTAGAAGAATAGGGATTCTTGTGTAGATATTTTATGCTACTATGGTATACTACTATATTAATACCGCTCATACATTCAAAAACATTTCTAAATTAAAAAGACATTTGAGATAGGAAAGTTCATATGAAAAAATGTCTTATTAGAATTCATGTCAAAGTGAATTGTAAAGGACACCACAGGGAACCTTTGGAATATTAAATGTTTGAAACCAGAGGGACATAGCCTACAGTAATATGATTTTCAAAAATTCTATGGGGGACATTTGATTGCCGGTGATGTGGCACCTGCACTGCATACATTGCCGACAATTATGGAACTGTCTTCGCAGACGGTTCAGATACACCTCGCGAATAAAAACTCGGCTTAAATGCTTAAAGAAAACAAAAAGAAAAGGATTTTTATATTTGCATAAAATCGGTTTCTTCTAGTCCATTACAGGACACCAGGGTATAGTGTAGTGGAATAGGGCGTTCGGCACTTTAAGAAGTTGTTAGTTAGCCCTAACTCCTCCCCCTCTATACCACCCTTCCCGTTTAGGATTCAGTTTATGTTTAACCAAGCATCACAGTAAAGGAGACAATAGAGAGAACAACAACAGAGAAAGAGGAAATTAATAACATTCTTTTGAACAAAAAAAAAGACACATGACAAATATAAAGAGAAACCAGAGTTAGGTGCCTGGTGTCCCCCAATGGGCTAGGAGAAATGGATTTTACATAAGTATAAAATCCAACTTTCTTCCACATCCAACTGGAGGACACCAGAGACATCCCAAAGCCTACATCACGTGTGGGAATGCCCAGAAGAAATGGCACAAAGCACCTATCTCCCAAAACTTGTATCCCCTGATGCAAACACATAAAACTTGTAAAACCAAGTAAACTTGTGAATGGAGGACTAAGTGGCCATAATCCACCAAGAAATAGTCACCTTAGACACTGGCCAGCCTCTCTTGTGTGTATCACAGAGGACCAAAAGATCCTCTGTCTTGCACACATCTTGAGTCCTATGCACATATGTACACAAAGCATGGACTATATCTAGAGAAAGAAGACAAATTTCGTACTGAAGACTGGTCAAGGTAGGGATAACAAAGTCCTGATTTATGTGGAATCTTGACACCACCTTACAGAGGAATGAAGGTTTAGTTTGAAGACCTTACAGTGTGCGCCGTCTTTAAGAGGCTGCGTTGGGAATTGGGATAGTAGTGACCTTAATCTACCTAGCAAATGGAACATCCATATGTGGAGGCGCCTCCCGTTTTATGAGAACATTGGGGGAGAATGGATAACAAGACTGAAGCTGATAGGACACCTGGAACTTACGGTCCGATAAAGACAAAGGCTCCCCCAACTGGAAAGAAGAGGGAAGAAACAAAGAAGTCTTTGACCGCCTTGCAAAGAGAGAAGGCTTAGCAATCTCAGGAATCTCTAGCACAGGGCGCACAGCCCGTATCAAGTCTTCCACCTCCTGATGGTTAGAAGGAAATTCCTTCAAAAAAGAGTTCACTGCATCAGAATCCACCACCTCGCTCTCCTTCCGGGAAGAACAGTCAGAATCTGACTCATTTTCCCGCAGGGCGCCGACACCCGCCTGCGCTTATGGGAGAAGAATGGTGTAGCAGATTGCAGCACCCTCTATAATGAGGAGGCAAATGGAAACCAAACTCTGTAACGAGGTTGCAAGACCACGTACCCAGGTTTGTTCTGGAGAATCCGTGGCCACAAGTCCAAACGGACCCTGTCTCAGCAAACCAGGAACAGAATCCGCCCTACTCTGCTACACCCTCCCACGGGGGTCTGCCCTTCTCCCACACTCCCCGTCCTGCGGACCACCAAGGAGGTGATGCAGGTGTTCTACTGTCCCCTGGCTACACCTTCACTGTTATTCCCCCTGAACCCTCCCTCTCCTACACATTTGAAGTTCACTCCAGCCGCCTCTTCTCTCCTCTTCACCTTCGTGTTGCTGTTTTCTATCGCCCCCCTGGCCCTTTCTCCCAATTTCTTGATAACTTTGCAGCCTGGCTTTCCCACTTTCTCTCCTCTGATCTTCCCACTATTACTATTGGGGAGTTTAACATCCCTACCGACGTTCCGATTACTGCTGCTGCCTCTAAACTCCTAACTCTCACTTCCTCCTATGACCTCTCCCAATGGACAACTTCCGCCATCCACCGTGATCACTCCCTGGACCTAGTGTTCTCCCATCTCTATGATATCTCCAGCTGTCTTCCCCCTTTCTGACCACAATCGCCTTTCCTTTACCTTCACCTTACCCCCTAGCCCTCCTCTGCCACCCAGAGGTGCGTCCCATCAACAGCATTGACCCAATCATCTGTGTCCTCATTTGTACCTTTACTCACTCCAATTTGTTCCCTATTATATCCCAACCCTGCTGTCTCTCTTTACAACTCCATACTCTCTGTTGCCCTTGATACTGCAGCCAACGCCACCCCACTTCGTCCCCACCAAACTAAACCCCAACCCTGGCACTCTTGCTATTTACCTCTCTTCTCTGAACAATAAATGGAGGAAATCTCGTTCAATTGCTAACTTCACCCATGATAAATTCATCCTTTCCTCCTACTATTCTGTCCTCTCTCTTGCCAAACAAACCTATTTCACATCCCTCAACTCCTCCCTGTCTAATAAACCCCAACGCCTCTTTGCTACCGTTAATTCTCTACTGTATCCTCCTCCCCCACCTCTTCCCCCCTCGTCCATCACTGCTTTTGACTTTGCCACCTACTTCCAAGACTAAATTGACTCTCTCCAAAATGATATCTGTTCTAATTAGATTTGCCTCCCTCCACCTTTCCTATCTCTCACTCTGCGACTCTTGGCTCCTACCCTCCTGTAAATGTGCTGGAGATACTCTCTATTCTCTCCTCTTCTTCTAAAACCTGTCCTCTCGATCCTCTCTCCTCCAAGTTCCTTCGCTCCCTCTCTCCCACTGCATGTTTTCACCGTGCTCACCTCTTTAACCTCTCTTTCTCCACCGATATCTTCCCTTCGGCTACTAAGCACGCTCTCATCTCTCCTATTCTCAAGAAAAATTCCCTTGACCCATCCTCTCTCCAACTATCGCCACATATCTCTGATTCCCTTTGCTTCTAAAATTCTCAAATGACTAGTCTTCAATTGTTTGATCGACTCTCTCTTGCCACTCTCTTCTTGACCCTCTCCAGTCTGGCTTCCATCCCTTTCACTCAACTGAACTGCCCTCACTAATGTAATGAACGACTCCCTTTCAGTTAAGTCCAAAGGCCACTTTTGCTTTTTCCCACTCCTCGACCCCTCTGCTGCTTTTGACACCGTCTCCTCACCAACCTTCACTATCTAAGTCTTTGTGAAACAGCTCTCTCTTGGTTTGCCTTCTACCTCTCTGGCTGCTCAATTAGCGTGTCTGCTTCCGTCTCTCCCCCCCCCCCCCCCCCCTTCACCTTTCTATTGGAGTCTTACAAGGCTCTGGCCTTGGCCTTCTGCTCTTCTCTTTCTACACCAGCTGTCGGTGAACTCATTCAATCATTTGGCCTCCAATACCACCTCTATGCTGATGATACGCAAATCTATATTTCCTCCCCTGATCTTGCTCTCTCCTGCCTTTCAAATCCAGGTATATAGCTGTCTCTCTGCTGTAACTACCTGGATGTCACAGTGCTTCCTGAAACTCAACATCTCCAAATCTGAGCTCATCATCTTTCCTCCTGCCAATGTTGCTATCCCTTCCACCAATATCTCCCTCTTGGTTGACAACATCACTCTCTCTCCTGTCACCCAAGCCCGCTGCCTTGGAGTCACCCTTAACTCAGCCCTCAGCTTTACCCCACATATCCATTCCCTCACCAAATCCTGCCACTTCCTTCTTCGTAACATCACAAAAATCTGTCCCTTCCTCTCTCTGGAGGCAACCAAAATCCTGGCCCATTCACTCATCATTTTTCGTCTCAGGTATTGCAACCGCCTTCTCACTGGCCTTCCTGACTCTCACATTTCTGACCTTCAATCCACACAGAATGTTGCAGCTAGGCTCATTTTCCACTCCTGCTACACCTCTTCCGCTATTGCAGAATTCAGTTCAAGCTCCTTACCTTCTCTTACAAAGCCCTTACATTTCTAACCTTGTCTCGATGTGCATACCTACCCGGCCACTCCGCACTGCCTCTGACCTTTGTCTCAATTCACATCTAATTACCTCCTCCCATGCTTGCCACCAAGATTTCTGCTGTGCTGCCCCCATTCTTTGGAACTTCCTACTTTGTCTCACTCGACTCTCCCCCAATCTTCAGTCCTTCAAAGGCTCACTCAAAACACACCTTTTTAAGCTTGCCTATTCTGTCACCTCCTAACCATTCTATCCATCATCTCCTTTCTTCGCCTGCCATCCCCTTTTTCTTCCAGTTGGTCCTATTGTCTCTCACCACTCCTCCCTCTAGAACATAAACTCTCGCGGAAAGGGTTCTCTCTACCTTTTGTCCCTGACTCCACTGTACATCCTGTCATGTATTTTGCTGCACATGTGAGGCCCCATAGCATTACTCACACTAATCTGTGCTATTTAGGAGTATCACCTCATCTATTTCTTACCTGCCTCTGTATCCGGCGCTACGAAATCTGTGGCGCCTTATAAATAAATAATAATACTCTCTACAGAGGCGAAGGACCACTCAATGTGCGAGACCGCACCAATTGAGTAAGCTCAGACACAGTGTTGGCCAGTGACAGATCCCAGGATGGCTCTGCCGAGTTTTCGGAAACCAGAACTCCCTGGCGCACATGGCATGTGATCCCTAGACTGGTAGGCTACACACAAAGTATCGGTGCTTGACCATCCCAAAGACAACTTAGCGTTACATACACCACAGGTGAGCTTCATCATAGAAGTTACCCCAGCCATAGCCCTCAAGGATCTCCCCCTATCTGAAATGTTACACACAGATGGAAAAAAAAAAAACACACTGAAAAAGACAATCAGCACACAATCAAAGCACAGAAAGTGAACCCGCTATGCAACCAAAAAGCCCCAACAGTCTGAGCGACAAACCACCCAGAAAAAAACACCCCATAACTTGTTACAAGAGAAAGGACAGAGTTGGTGATCTGGACCTGGAAAACTGCTGCCTATGTTGGTGTCTGCACACAAGGAGTGAGAGACCACCAGGGAGGAAGTGCAGGGAGAGGGAAGAAAACCTCCTCCCATGGCCCAGCACTGGATTAGCATTCCCCTAAGTAAACTAATGGCTGCCTCTAGCTAAGAGACAACCACCCAGGTGGCCCACTGTGTCTTCTACCCTTCCCCAACACTGTGCTGGGAAAGGGTTTCACTTACCCGCTGTCATCCCTCCATTTACACAGTGAAACAGTAGCTGCTCCTGTGCAGCCGCTGCTAGGGATGCCAGGCACAGCCAGTGGCGACTGCGGTCGACTTCCAGGAGGTATCCAGCAATGGGAGGGTGGCAGTGAAGGTACCTGCACGGCACCTCCAGTCCCCTGTGCCAAACAGCACACAGCCGTCCGTGCAATACGCTCCAAAATCAGCTTCTGTGACCTCCGTACCACAAGCTGCCCTCTATTGCTAGTTTGAAGCTGTGGACATGGCTCCACTGATGCCAATGGGGCTCAGGCAGCAGTACAGCAACCAGCAAGTAAATGAATTAAACCAAAACTTAACAAGCAGGGGCTGTAAAGCAGACCCACACATCATATACATCCAGGACACTAAACTAAACTGAAGCCTAAACAGGAAGGGGGGTATAGCAGGGGAGGAGCAAGGGCTAACTAACAACTTCATAAAGTGCCCAACGTCCTATTCCACTACACTATACCCCAAAGGCCCTGGTGTCCCTCAATTGGATGTGGAAGAAAAGGTATTAAGGATGCATTAACTTTTCTTTTTGTTTACCTGCCTATCCATTTCTGGATCAGAGATCGGCTTCTTGCCAATAACTACTTGAGGAAACATCATTAGCTGCCCCTCATTCTATGTGTGGAATCTGAATTGTAAAGAGTTGTAGAATATGCTGGCGCTATATAGAACTAAATAAATATAATTATTAATAACCTGAAATTGGCTGGCTGGCCTTGGTTAGATCTCTGGGTTGGTTTATTAGTATCTGGATATCTCAGTTTACTAAAAGAACGGTTAGCATTTGTAGGCTGTCTGCAAAGTCTTCTTGTTAATTATAAGAAATGACAGCCTATGTATGAAAGCTTTAATGTAAGGTTAAGGGAAATTATTAATGCGCTGGTGTGGGGACTGCAGACAAAATCGCTCAAACACAGTAAGGAGAACTATGTATCTCCTAGAATTTTTTTTTGCAAGACACCCAGACAGATTTAGATGATAATTGACAGGTAAGGATACTTGTCTGTAAAGAGAAATTAAAGTGGTCATATAATTCCAATGAAATGCAATATTTACAGGGCTAGAAAGTGCAGACAATGTGCTGGCATCAGATGGTGAGCGGGATACAACAGGGCTAATTAGCTGAGGTAATGGTCCTCTTGCAACCACAAGCTGAACATGATCTTTTGCGCTCTGCAGAAGGCCAATGGCTTGGTGATGTGTAATTGTCTGATCAAGAGGCTGGCCATTTATGGACAGGATCTGGTCTACTTCCTTCAACCTTCCATCCCTATAATAAAATAAAGTTAATGTGTTATAGAGATTACTTGTGATTACATTATGCTACCAGTAGTACATCCACATACACCTTTGATATACCACTAAAAACAAACCGTATATTATTATTTACACGCCTATGCTCATTCAAATGAATTATCACAAGTCAAAAGCAATATTTCTGTGCAAATAGTGAATCATACTGTAATCCTACATTCCTTCTCAGTTACTCGGGCTCTAGATTTGTGAACAGGCACCACTTCTATAAAATAAGTAAAAGAAGGATATGGTGTTTATGAATAAATCACAACAATGCGGCAATTACCCATAGGATGAAAATAGATCTTACCTATGAGCAAGGCTGCCGTCCTGTATCTCTTGAACAAATATCCCAAGTTCTCCACGGTTCTCACTTTTCAGACCCACCACACTAAAACCAAGGCCACCACTTGAAGGTTTAACCATATCCAGTGTTTCAATCTGCCGACCCTTTCACAAGATTAAAACATTTCAGCCAAAATGCTAGTTTTATTTAATATGCATCTAAAAGCAGCACAATAAAACTATAAATATGTAAATTTATGTTTTGAATTGCAAAAAAGAGCACAGTAAGTTTGCTGTAGTAGAGAGCAGACAAAGAAACTATGCCCCACTGTATACATAAACACCAGACAATGGGGGAAATTAAATTCGGCACAAGGTGTTTCCAGGACATCTGCAGTGACACCTGGATGTTATGACAAGAATCTCTGCTCATTTTTGTTCTCGCACCCTGTAAAGCTGCGCAGAAAAATGAGCGAAGATTCCTACCGTAATTGTCGACAACATGTGCAGCTGGACATTGCGGTGAGGTCTGCGTGCCACATCGTCGGCAACTGAATCTCTCCTAATCACTGTAAATTTTGCAACTTCTTAAATTTATATTCCTGCATTTGTGGCGATGCAGTAGGTGTGTGAAAATAAATAAGTGCAATGCAATTTTTTACAAGCCTTATTCACTTTTATTGGTATAATTCAAATAAAACAAAGAACTATTTGTTCAAATAGGTTATTAAGAGGAGACCCTATCTGTTATAGAAACACAATGTTATTATCAAAGATTTGTAAGGCGCCACATTGCTCCACAGCGCCATACAGTAAGGAAAACAGGACATACTTAAAACAAGGACATACATAAAACAAGGCAAACAAAAAAATGAAGAACATGAAAACAAAGGGTATGAAGGACCCTGCTTATTAGAGAGCTTACATTCTAAGTGGAAGAGGGCACAGCTGAAACAAGAGGAGGGAGTGTGGCTTAAAGTGGAGATTAGGACAGCTGTGAGGGTGTATTAGTGTGAATAGTATCATCAGAGATAAGGTAAACTTTAAAAAAGAGATGGGTTTTTAGGAGCGTCTAAAGATTTTAAGGCTGTGGGAAGGCCTGATTGGGCGTCGTAGGGAATTCCATAAGTGGGGAGTAGCACGGGAGACGTCTTGCAGGCGCAATTGAGAGGTGGTTACCAGAGATGAGACAAGGCACAGGTCAGAGGTATCCAAATGAAGCATTGATCATGACAGATTAATAAGATTCTCATTAAGGACCCCTAAGAGGGCGGGAGGGAGGGTATTTTAATATGAGATTTGAAATGTATGAAGGGGAGTATAGTGAAAATGCTATGATGATATCATCACCCTAAAAGTTCACTAGATATCAAATGTAAAATGTTTATAGCGACATAGGCAGAGATAGATGTTAGTTAGATTAGATTTTAAATATGCTAATTGCATGTTGTAGCTAAAAAATCTCAATAAAAATACTTTATTCACAAAAGAAAAAAAAAAAATGTATGAAGGGGTGTTGTTGTTGAGTGCTTTGTAGGTAAGGGTGAGTTATGTGAATTGGATTCTGAAGGACACAGGGAGCCAGTGTTGGCATTTGCAAAGTGGTGCAACAGATGTGGAGTGGTGAGAAAGGAAGATCAGTCTTGCAGCAACATTTAGGATTGATTGAAGTGTGGATATATGGGTGTCGGGAATGCCAGATAGTAGGAGGTTGCTGTAATCAAGATGAGAGAATGGATAAGAGTTTTGGTAGCATGTTGAGTAAGAAAAGGGTGTATTCTGACAATGTTTTTAATGTGGAATCAACAGGACTGGGAGAGAGTCGGGATGTGAGGAATAAAGCATAGGGTGGAGTCAGTTGTGACATCAAGGCTGCGGGTTTGGGAAACTGAGGAAATCATGGTGTTATTAACAGTGAGGGAGATTTGAGGGGAGGTTGTGACTCTGGCAGGAGGGAAGATAATAAGCTCTGTGGTAAGAAAGATTTATTTTTTAATAGACCCATTGCAATTATCATATTTGGTTTGACAGAATCAATAGCTGAGTGCCACTGGCTGAACACCCACTGCTATAAAAACCCCTAATAAAGTGTATAAAGTACAAGTGCCCCCAAATCCATATCACTGAAATTATCATTTTTTTTATTTATAGTACCAACATATTACACAGTGTTTTACAGGGAATGTAATAGACTGGTGAAAGTCGCAAAGACCGCGACTAACACCAGTCTCGGCCCAGCTCAAGGCGACCAGTAGAGGGAGATTTGGCTCCCAGCTAACCATCACTGCCAAATATAGGAGTCTACAAGCCAAGTCCTCCACTTGGAAGCCATTTCCTGACTTGGACTGAAAGAGAGACGGCCGCTTCAAGCTACTTGCAGCCTAGAGCCATTAGAAGCTTTTCAGCACCCAGTATATCTGACTCTCTCCAAATCCAGACACAGCAGAGAGTATGTGTTGGTATTGGTAGAAAGACAACTTAGGCTACCAAATTAAAAATGGTTGCCATCAAAGCTTATGGGCTACATATCCCAGAGAAAAGATTGTAAACTTTATAAAATCTCCAAGCAGATAGAGTCAATATTGCTTTCTTCCAGGAGACACACTTTAAACAGGTAACGGCCCCATCTTTTGTAGTAATAACTTTCCATACACCTACTTTAGCAACAACAATAAAGGGAAAAACACTGGTGATCAAACTCTTCTCCAGGTGTTTATCTTTCATAGATAAAATTTGATCATATGAGGGGACACATATTTTAATGAAATTCAAAGTGTACAACCAAATCTTAATTTTTGTAAATCACTATGCACACATCAGGAACAGTGAGAACGTGTTGGATTACCTTGATGAAAACCAGCATTTTAGGAGATGGAGGAAACTTCAACTGGATATTGCATCCCGAGCTTGATGCTCCCAATGGTGCGACAAGATACCAGGGATAATTGTATAGAAAAAATAAACCCTACTTGAACATCAACCTATTGAATGTTATCATACCTTCTTCTCAAAACCACACGGGGTCTACTCCAAAATGATTTACTCTTGACCCATAGGCACCTACACATGCTTCATGATTTCAAAATAAGTCAGGTAAATTCGTCTTACCACACCCCAGAATTCTTAACACTAAGGCTAACTCCCCACATGAAGCATTGGTCATGACGGATTAATAAGATTCTCATTAAGGACCCCTAGTGTAAAGCTGAAATTAGCTATCAAAGATTACAATGAACACACTGACCAATGAGAGGTCTCTAGGGTGTCCATGTGGGAGGTTCAAAAGTCTGTCATCCGAGGAAAACTTATACAATTAGACTCCTTCATGAAAAAGAAATAAAAGACCTTGGAGATGAGATATATATTCTCCCTGTCCAGAGAAACCCTAACACAACTAAAAGAGATGAGGACAGCATGAACAAATTAATGTCCGACAAGATTAAGAATATTGTAAATCCTGAAACTATTTCTTTATATGGGGGAATAAACAAAGTAGATGGTTGGTGAGGATACTGTGTACATATAGAGCTACTACGTATATATACAAGTCATCAAGGATAGTAGTGGGAAAGATTGCCAGACAAATATAGACACAACAGCAGCTTTTTACATATACTACTCAAAGCTATACAATATGGCCCGAGATACCCCCGCTCAGGAAGACAAAGAAACATTAGCTTTTATCTTGAGGTTACAGTTACAGGCCAATATCATTACTTAACGTAGCTGTGAAACTTTTTTGTGCAACTCATTGCAAACTGGCTGAAATTTGTGTTGTCAAAACTCGTGGCCACGGACCAGGCTGGATTTGTGTCTGGCCGGGGGGCACATGGCAGTACAAAGGTCAATGACCTAATAAATCTAGTTTCATATTTATCTACAACCAAATGCCACACACAGGATTAAAATGAATTGGTGCTCTTTCAGAATGGTAGAAATCACAAATGGCACTAGACATGGATGCTCACTATTGCCACTTATTTTTAATCTTTGCATGGAAGCCCTAATCAGATTTATTCGGGCAAATCCTGACATTTTTGGTACACGGGTTGTTGTGACTGAGCACAAGCTAGCACTCTTTGCTGATGACCTACTGACAGTCATCACCAACTCCATAGTCTCAATCTCATATCTGGCAGCCGAGTTCCAAAAATATGGAATGCTTTCTAATTTTCAAATAAATAACTCTGCGGCACTCAACCACAAGTTGTCAAGTATAGGAGTTTCCATTTCAACCTTGCCACATACTCAATTACAGCAAAAAAAAACCATGCTGCTGAAAAAAGCATTACACTTAAATAAAATGGACATATGTGACAGTACAGCAGTTTAACTCTTTTTAACACCTTTATAGAAGCTAGAAAATTTTGCCAACAGGACAATTCATATACACTCATTTCTTACTATTTTATAAGTACAAAGGGAAAATAAAAAATAAGCTTTGAATGTTTTTAATAACCGCAACTACATTTTATTTTGTCACAAGAGGTGTCAAAAAGCTTGTATTTCAAACACTAACTTATTCATCAGGTGCTGAGGGATCAGTATCTCATGCCATGGGACCTGGACAATGGACCTGCTATACGGGTAGTGTGGTTACTGTACTAACATGTTAGTTCCAGTTTGATTTCTTTTTTTAACATGGAATTAAACTATTTTATTTTATTTTTCTCTTCAGGCTACTTTCTAAATTCTGAGCATTAAAAATACCAAATCGGTATCATTCACTGTGGCAAATATTGAACAATCAATTTTGATTATACTTTAAAATATTGCTTCCTACAGATTGTTGATTTAAGGTACAATGTGTCACTCAATTATATGGGCAAAGCATCCTACTGGCACCTTAAAAATCTTGGGAATAAAAATTGATAGAGACATTTCTAAGGCATGTAATTAAGCTCCATAACACAGAGAGTTTCATATTAGGTAAGGGACCAGAATGTTTCCAGAATGACTGAAAAGCAAGGTCTCCTAGATAACACATTTTTTTGTATTTTTTTGTTTTTTTTTTTGGGGGGGGGGGGGGGTGAACAATGCACAGTACACATGGACAGTTACCAATTTAACAAATCGTAAATTCCACTTTTCAATAACCTCTTCCCATTTTTCCTTCCTCCACATGTAGGAAATAGATAGGGATCACTCCCCTAGAAACTCTAATGAACCATATCATGCTACAGCTCAGAGTAGTATAACAGAATCTGTCCAATCCTCTTCAATAGTGCCGAACAGCATGTCCTATTTAGTTCTATTGTAGAGGACTGTACATACTCGCTAAGACTTGCAGCACAATACGGCACTTTGACAGGCCATCCTAAAGGTTGATCCATAAAGTACAATAAAGTTTTCCATTAGAAGAACAACAGAATGCCTTCCAGATTATTTTCAAAATACATACTTGAGCCATCTGTTTGATGATTTGGTCAAAATCCTCATTTGCAGTTTGCCCATTGATCTGTGGAAAGATAGGCTGTATGACTGTTTCTTCAGAGCTAAACGGACTACCATTCTGCTGGGCCAATGCATAGGAGTCATTTTGTACTGTTGAAATAGAGCTTGAACAATATGGAGAAATCTGTGCAAACTCTGTTACAGATGATCCAGCATTTGTCACATTTGTCTGAAATTAAACAAAAAAAACCCAAAAGTATTACTTAATTTTATTGGCAATTTCAATATTTTATGAAGGTATATGTAGATAAAATATTAATACATACTGTGTGATAAATTTACTAACCAATGATTTTAATAACATAAAAAAAGATATTGAAGGGGCTGTCGCTTTTGTAAATGAACAGACCCCAGCCCCATTAATATCACACATAAGTGGGTCCTTTCCTGGAATCCCCAGCTATCTGAAACTACCCTCCATGTCCTTCCCACACTACCACCACCACAGGGCTTACACCACAGAAGGGGTCCCTGCTCTTGAGCTACCACCATTACCTTAATATTCGCTGTATTAAGCACCTTCAGTTACACGAGGATGAGAAAGAAATTCAAATGGATGCTGGAGTCAATGATTGTTTCCATGCAGGCAGTAACTCACAGTCCAAACAAGTGTCATCTGAACGGAACCTCTTCCTGTGCAATTTTTTTACTATCATTTTATAGCTACTTGAATATTTCTTTGATACCAGAAATGATTCATCAAAAATATCAATATCTCAATTATGTGTTCAAGAAAGGAAAAATGTTACTGAGAGATTTAAGCTGAATTGTTTCACTTGAAAGGAATGTCGAAGATAAGCAAACTGTGGTATGGCAGACTAAGTAAACACAACGCATATTGGAAAGAATGTAGGAATCCATACTTTACTACACACCGGCGATTATTACTTCAATACTGGCTATTCTCAAATTCAGAATGATTGAGCTGCTGTAAAGTAAACTCATCTGTAATAGCCTTCAAGTGGGGTATAAGTGGGATATACATTTAAAAGAATATAAATTCTAATTCTTTATCAAGATCCTGGATAAATTTGTCCGTAAGACTCTTTTGAGAAAAAAAAGACAGTAATGCATATGAACGTATGGAAAAAATGCACATAAACCTGTATTGGTCTCCATAGCTTTCTAAAGTAACAAAACATTGGTTGATCCAGTACAAAGCAATTAAATATTTTAATCGGTTAAGTTACACATTGTATTCTTTGTGTTTTTATTAACATATACAGTATACATTTGCAAACACAGAGAAGAATACTACAGCCAACTAAAATCTGAATTATGATTATCAATTCCATCCACATGAATCTTCAATGACAGCAAATACAGAAAAAGTTCTTTCTACCTAATATTGGCAGAAAACGCAGTAGTTTAATATCTGGAAAAAGCATGGACACTGGCTCAAGCAGAACTGCTCAATGGAGGCTGAAACTTTTTATTGGCAAAAAAAAAGAAGTGGAATTTGTACATGGATAGGGACAATTTTAGAGGAGCCCAACTATATATGCAGAAATATTATTGAGAGTAAAGGGATTTTCTTAGTAGTTAGCACTTCTGCCTCACAGCACTGGGGTGATGAGTTCTATTTCCGACAATGGCCTTATCTGTGTGTAGTTTGTATGTTCTCCTCGTGATTACGTGGGTTTCCTCTGGGCACTACGGTTTGCTCCCACAATCCAAAAACATGCTAGCAGGTTAATTGGCTGCTATCAAATTGACCCTAGTCTGTCTGTCTGTGTGTTTCATAGGGAATTTAGACTGTAAGCTCTATTGGGGCAGTGACTGATGTGAGTGCGAACGCTGTGCAGGGCTGTGGAATTAGAGGCGCTATATAAATAAATAAATGATGATGATGATGATGAAGGGATTGGTGCTAATGTACAGAAGTCATCTGTCCTATTTGATATTGCCTGGGGATGGAGCAGACATTGTGGTGGGGCAGCACGGTGGCAAAGTGGTTAGCACTTATGCCTTACAGCACTGGGGTCATGAGTCTTCAATAAGATGGTTGTGAAGTTTCATCCGTGCTGGATATTTCATGGTCAACTGTAAGTGATATTATTAGTAAGTGGAAGTGTTTAGGAACAACAGCAACTCAGCCACGATGTGGAAGACCACATAAAATCACAGAAGCGGTCAACGACTGTTAAGGCGTGCCGACAGCACGGTGGCTAAGTGGTTAGCACTTCTGCCTTACAGCACTGGGGTCATGAGTTCAATTCCAGCCCATGGCCTTATCTGTGTGTAGTTTGTATGTTCTCCCCGTGTTTGCGTGGGTTTCCTCTGGGTGCTCTGGTTTCCTCCAACACTCCAAAAACATACTGGTAGGCTAATTGGCTGCTAACAAAATTGACCCTAGTTTGTGTGTGTGTGTGTGTGTGTGTGTGTCTGTTAGGGAATTTAGACTGTAAGCCCCAATGGGGCAGGGACTGATGTGAGCGAGTTCTCTGCACAGTGCTGCGGAATTAGTGGCGCTATATAAATAATTGATGATGATGATAGAGAACACCATCACAAGTTTGCTATGGGAACCAGACATTTCTAGTTACATCCTTGCATAAGGCAGAAACAAGGCACGACAAGCAGAATAACCTTTCAGAATCCTCTGCATGAAACATGGCAGGATGAAAGGTTGGTGGATATATCATTCAAACATATAATTGTAGGATATTAAAAAAATAGGAGGGATAAGCAGGGTGAAGGATGAGCCAAGCTTTAGTTGTATTGACTTGCCTTCAAGTAGGTGAAGATAAACCTCTATTCTGCCTGTGTCTGACATTTCCAAATGACAAAGAAGCTTTTAAAAACATTACATGTCAAAAACATACAAAGGCAACAATGAAATGTTTATGATTAAGCAATAAGAACATCGCAGATGTACTCATTTTAAATAATTTCAACAAGGATTAACATTTTATCACATATAAAAAAAAGAAAATAATTTGCTGGCATGTTAGCTCTACCTGCTCTCTCGCTTGATGAAGTGAGGACTGAAAATTCAGGATTTGGTTGAAGAGTGGACTTTGTAGAACAGATTTCAACAAATACAGCTTTTCCTCATTTGTTACATCCCCACGTTCCCGAACTTTTGCCTGCAGACGCTCTACTGCCTGCAAGGCACGATTAGTATCTGCAAAACATAATTGTATATCATAGGATATTGAACTTGAGATTGAAATACATTTTGTGTGGCTGTATGTTTACCTTTAAAAAAAAATATTTGAAAAGAAAACCCACGAATATAATAAACAAGTCATGAGGTATTGGTTCACATTAAAGGCAAACACTGAAAATAAATAAATAAAATATAAAAAACTGTAGAAAACATATCCCCCTGGGAAAGACCGCCAACACATTCTCTGAAAGGGCGAGTCATGATATCAGATTTTGTAATGAATTAGCTCAGGAATTTTTACAACACTATCAGTCATACTCAATCTGATATACATCAATCTACCCCCCTAGTAACCTTCTGCACAGACGGGTCCTCCTCTAGACAACTCATATCTACCTTTTACCGTTTTAATCTATATTACCATCTATATGCAACTGTTCTTATATTTTCTTTCCCTCTCTTTTTTCTGTACCTCCTTGGTTTATAAAATTGTTATCGTTGTAATCATTAAAAATATAATAAAAATAATTTACAGAAAGAAAAATTAATTAATTTGACACATTTAGTTCTACTGCTGTTCCAACTCCCAATTGCTTCTAAAATCCTGTCCACTTATTGAGTGCCAAATGGGGGAAATACACACATCATGCTTTGGAGATAGTCTGACTACTCATTACTATAACTCTTACACAAGAGGTGTATATATTTATTTGTTGCTCTTACCCAATTCTGCATCTATAGGATTCCTGTAGCAGCAGGCTTTAAGGCTAGGGCTTATTTTATGATAGATTTAAAAATTTTGAAAATGTGTAATTTTATTCTGGAAATATTAGACAATAGAACATAACATCTTATAAACACATCCTTAAAAAATATGTAAAACTGTATTTTACACTTAAATAAATCGCATAAAGAAATAGGTTTCCCCCATGTCAAATCCCCTTTAAAGCATAATACAGAGTGAGATGGGTCTTATATGAAGTAGATATGTTGATGTGTGAAATATATGAAAAATATGGGCGTCTAAAAATAAGAGTGGTACATTTGATTATATAATATATAAAATATAATAATGTATACTATACATCTGGAATGCGTTTTATTCATGCTAAATTAGGTGCATGACATTTATATGCTGGTTTTAAATTGCATTGCACACAGGGTCATTACTTGCAGAGCTCTCTCCCTGCAAACAGTTAATGGCTGATCTTACTATGTAGACTAGCACATCAGCAGCACGTTTATTTGCTATAGAACAGTGTTGGCAAACCTGCGACACTCCAGGTGTTGTGAAACTACAAGTCCCAGCAGACTTTGCCAATATATAGCAGCTTATTGCTGAAAAGGTATGCTGGGACTTGTAGTTTCACAACACCTGGAGTGTCACAGGTTTGCCAACACTGCTATAGAACGAGACGTTTCAGCAAACCTGCTAATGGCATAGCCTGCTTCATAAGCCATGTTCTTAAATGATAAGATGGAGTTAAAATTGGAGTTGAAAGTGGTCATAAATTAAACAAGTTTAATTTCAGGTAAGACAAAGGTCTAATAAAATGACTTTTCCAAAATCTTCCAATATCCCCAGACCACTTCACCTCACTCCGCAAGAAACTAAACAACAGCCTTTAGCTTTCTTTGACATATACCTTACTCATTCCCACTCCCTGCAAAAACTCATCTCTCAAACATTATATTTCTCCTCCTCCATATTTGATTGTAAGCTCTCTTGCATGCTCTCATGTTATGTGCAGCATAACGTGTACACTTTAAGTGTGTCTGTTATTTATCTTTGACTAGTCCTGAGCTTCAACACTGAACTGCATATTTTTGTGACACCTTAGAAATATATAAAAAACGGGCTTGTACTAATGCTTATTATAGCAACTTGCTAGAGACATGTACAAATATTTCTGTGCGTGCTTTTTTCACACCTCACATGGGATAGTTTAATGCGTGATACGCACAAAGTGAATTTTACAATTGTGCACATGAACTTGAGAGCGTGAAATAAAAAATATGACAAGTCTGTGGAATTTTATTACATTGGTGAAAACACTAAAACACAAAATTTGCTTCTATTTTAATCGCTCCCCTAGGATGAAAGAAAATGAAACTGGATTTCTGAAATCCCCAGTGACATCACAAAAATGACATGGTGGCAAGTGGGTCGCCTTGTTCCGAAACAATTTGTAAACAGTAAGGGTACCAAATGGTTAGATACACCTTATTACAGAGTATGCAGCCAATGATTCATCAAAGGTACATGACAAGGAGTAAAAGGCACTTTACTTACTGCACAATTTGAAAGAACATGCTACATTTATTATACATACACACACACTGGAATTATATAAACACAGGTACATTATTCTGCACTAGAAATACATTCCTACTAAATCATTTACTTGAAGTTAAACAATAACTTTTTGATTATTTACCAAAACACAAAGTTATATACTGAGCCATACAAACAAATATTAATATGAAGATATAAACATGCTATTGAATCAACCCAGTGGTATATGTTATTGATTTAAATAGAAAATAAAATCTATAAATAAAACAGATTTCTTTAAAAATTTTCACAACAATATTCCCATTTAAATTGCCTAATAAAGTACATAAAATGACCTTACCAATAGTTTCCAACATAGTTCTGGATGAAGGGTTTCCTGTAAAATATATAAATATAAATTTTAGTTAGCTTTATCATTAAGGGTCAGTTATAAATTGGCCGATACATGCTATGAATTCACCTGCCTGCTTTTTTAATCAACTGTATCCTGACCATATAAATTAAAACAATAATATCTACCAATTAGCTTTTAACATAACTTTGTTTACAAAACATCAAATTGCATCATTTAGCATAATCAACCAGAAATACCGAAGCTGCAGACACTTTGTAGTCAAAGACATCACCTCACAAAAATAATACTATTAAAAAAAACGTAATGGAATATAGACTAAGTATTTTTTTCTTTTCTTGGGCACAGAACACAATAGTGAGATACCAAAAAGTTAATCCCTAAGATATGTGAATGACAGGACATTACAATTTGTATCATTTAAAAAGCTTTGTATCCCTCAAGCTATACAGTCTGTACTGAACTTTACTCTATGGGGGGAATTCAGTTGGCTGCTTACTGTGAAATATAATGCGACCTGCGCACTATTACCAATATTACGGTAATAGTGCGCGTAATTACCGTTGAAGCCGCAGAAAGCAAGGTTAGAATTACTGTATTAACACTAATAGATTTAGCGCGCCGTAACTCTGGGGGGGAAACGAATTCCCCCGTTTGAGACTAGCAGTGAGACTAAATTTCCTCCCTTGCTGAACATCCAAAATGGCAGTGGGACACTAAAGGGTTACACAAAATCAGTTTGAACACAGGAGGGATAATAGAAAAGGACAAAAGGCTGACCAAACTTTAAGACCAAAGAATGATGTAGCTGCAGTCTGGACGCCCAGTGTTTCAAAAATATGTTCATAAAGGATCACAGCGCTGCTTTACACAAATCATTGGCCCAAAAGTAGCCCAACAGCTAGAAGAAGTAGAACATTAGAAGCCCAAGAAGTGGAAATGACGCTTTTAGAATGAGCCTCAATTACTACTGGTTTTGATACTGGACTTAAGAGCATAAGCCCTCATTATAGTCAATCCAGAGAGCATATTTTTTCTTTTCTTGTATCCTCCGATTATCAGGAATAGGGTGAATTACTTTTTAATATCCTTTATGAAAACATTCTGAAGGAAAAAAAAAACACAGCCGAATAGTGGAGAATTATAAATGAATAATTGTTACCACCGCTCAGACCACAAATGCTGCGTTAAGATTATGTATTATCAGTACATTACAGTATATACTGTTTTGACATAGTAACTTTAGTGTGGTTATGAAAAGGTTTAATACAATGAGGAATCATAAAATAGTAGGAATATATTTTGCTTGATGCAATATTTAGGCAATACCTCCAGGAGGAAAAGAGTCTGGAGACTAACCACAGAATACCTCTCTGTTCCTGAATTTTGAGCTTGGTCCTTGATGACCACAAGGCATGGATTTTACAAACACATCCAACAGAAGTAATATCGGTCAAGACAACACAATTTATAGCAATTCATTGCAATACCTTCAATAAATAATACTCAGAGGTGGATTTCTCATTGCTAGGAGTATCAATGACCTTCTTAGATAAACATCTTCATTGCATCTTCTCCTGCTCAATCCTCATGTTGTCAGATTTTATATTTGACCAGGTCTTTATGAAGATGAAGTCCTTATGTTAATAGGCAAGAGAGATGTGGGAGCTTAACTGGGGTACTCCATCATGAGGTGAAACAATTTGGGGAGTCACAATCTCCTGGATGGCCAAACTGCAATAAGGATCATATACACTATATGGACAAAAGTATTCGGACGCTTGACCATTACACCAACAGGGACTGTAATGACATTGTATTCAAATACATATAGTTTAATATGGAGTTGGTCCCCCTTTTTCAGTGATAACAGCTTCCACTCTTCTTGGAAAGCTTTGCACAAGATGTTGGAGTGTTTCTCTTGGAATTTGTGCCCATTCATTCTGTGGAGTATTTATGAGGTCAGACGAGAAGGCCTGGCTCTCAATCTCCATTCCAATTCATCCCAAAGGTGTTCGATGGGGGCGAGGTCAGGGCTCTGTGAGGGCCAGTCAAGTTCTTCCACACCAAACTCATCAAACCACGCCTATGTAGTCCTTGTTTTGTGTACTGAGGCACATTCATGTTGGAATAGAAAAGAGCCGTCCCCAAACTGTTGCCACAAAGTTAGAAGCATAGCATTGACCTAAATGACTTGGTATGCTGAAGCAGTAAGATTGTCCTTCACTGGAAATAAGAAGCCTAGCCCAAACCCTGAAAAGCAGCCCCATACCATTTTCACTCCTGCACCAAAATTCACTGTTGGCATAATGCTGTCAGGCAGGTAACGCTCTCCCGGCATCCGCCACACCCAGACTCATCCATCTGACTCTCAAACAGAGAATTGTGATTCGCCTTTCCACTGCTCAACAGTCCAGTGTCTGGGTGCTTTACACCACTACATCGGACGCTTGGCATTAGTCTTGGTAATGTTAGGCTTGGAAACCCATTCCATTAAAGCTCCCTCCGCACAGTTTTTGTGCTTATATTAATGCCAGTGGAAGTTTGGAACTCTTCAACTATGGAATCAGCAGAGCGTTGGCGACTTTTAGGCACCATCATTATCACCATTTATTTATATAGCGCCACTAATTCCGCAGCGCTGTACAGAGAACTCATTCACATCAGTCCCTGCCCCATTGGAGCTTACAGTCTAAATTCCCTAACATACACAGATGACAGAGAGAGAGAGACTAGGGTCAATTTTGATAGCAGCCAATTAACCTATTAGTATGTTTTTGGAGTGTTGGAGGAAACCAGAGCACCCAGAGGAAACCCACGCAAAGACAGGGAGAACATACAAACTCCACACAGATAAGGCCATGGGCTGGAATTGAACTCATGACCCCAGTGCTGTAAGGCAGAAGTGCTAACCACTTAGCCACCGTGCTGTCGGCACGCCTTAACAGTCGTTGACCGCTTCTGTGATTTTATGTGGTCTTCCACATCGTGGCTGAGTTGCTGTTGTTCCTAAACACTTCCACTTACTAATAATATCACTTACAGTTGACCATGGAATATCCAGCACGGATGAAACTTCACAACCATCTTATTGCAAAGGTGACATCCTATCACAGTCCATGCTTGAAGTCACTGAGCTTTTTAGAATGACCCAATTTGTATCACAAATGTTTGCAAATGGAGACTGCATGGCTAGGTGCTTGATTTTATACACCTCTGGCAGCGGGTCTGATTGAAGTACCTCAATTCAATAATTAACACGCGTATGTTGGTTTTTCTCTATCTTGTTGAGAAACCTGGGTAATAAAAGGTAGCGGGAGAAAGACAGAAACCAAGGGCAATTTCTTTTGGATGAAGAAAGCATCCACTGCTGGAGTCCACTGTCCAGGAACCAATAACAGAACCTGGGATGTATTGTGTACAGTGGCCATCAGATCCAGTGATAGTTGTGCCTATCTGCAATGTAGACTCCAGAACATATCCTGGTACACGCTCCATTTGACCAGGATGTAGATCATGCCAGCTGAAGAAATATTTCACATTTTTCGTACTATTCCAAGTTACACGTATCTTGGATACCTGTGGCTAGAGTTACAAAGTAAAGTACAGGATGCAATTTACACTTACATTGTATAAATTGTGTCCAATTCTATATGACCCCCTCAGTATCCCACTACCATGTTGAGTATCCAGAAAACAAAGACAATGACCAAGCTAATAGGTTTATATCATGTTCTGTAAACTCAGTGAAAAGTGACATTTCTGTTCAATGTTTTAAACGAATAGCACTTAATGTCCAGCTATTGTTGTTAACCTTTATTTACATACTGCCAATATATTAAATAACGCTTTAGAACATTTTTAGCTATTTACATCAGTTTCTGTCCAAGAGTAGCTTATACTCTAATTTCTCTTGCACACAAAAACCCACATGAGAGCAAACCTGCCAGTATGTTTATAAGCCCCAGAGAGTATTAAAAAAAAATAAAAAAATATATATTTTATTATTTAGCTGCAATTTTAGAACATAGTTTTATAGAGAAGCATGTACAGGTATTTAGGGAGAGGGCACACCAGAATAGATTTAATATAAAGTACTAGGTTTTTATCTAAATGACTCAGGAATGTTGCTTATCTTAGGAATGTTTGTGTAAATTCCATGGACTTGCTATTTTACCTTTTATTATGCCCCATATGATACAAACATACATACAACAGGGTTCCTTTACATTAATGACACTGTTCTCCCAAGCATGTTACAAACGCCATATTATTTATGGCTGCTAATGCATATTGGACATTGTAGTTCAACAACAAATTGTCAGCTGCAATAAATTCCCTCGAACATTTGCAGACTGGTGTTTAAGCTTCAGTCTATACTCTGTTGTTAGCTGGACCACAAAAGGACTAAAAAAAAAAAACACGGTTGGATTTTTGTACTCAGGGAAAGACATCAAACACAATTATTAATAACTAACCTGCTTTTTGTAAAGTTTGTAATGATCACTCCAAAGGAAGAATCAAATGGATGCTTTCCTGAGGCTTTCATAATTTATCTTTTATTGGTAAATGCAGTTTATGGGGTTCTTATTAGGAATGAAGCCCTTAAGCTGAATGTAAATAAACGGAGATGCTTGTCACGAAGCTAGACATGGACATTAGGGGTTAATGTTTTAGGAAGTTGCTGCTCCCGGATGTTAAGGGGAGGAGTGAAAGGAGTTTTTCATATATATCTCTGGCTAGGCAGGGCAACTTCCTCTGGCATCAGGATTTCCCACCCACCCGCCCAATTTTATGGAGTAAGGTTTAATTAAGAAAGTACAGATTAAAGGTGTGGTAGGCAGGAGAGCTTTTTCAATCAGCGACTAATTCATACGGTGCTACCGCTGATTGGCCGCACGTCACCGCTCCTTTCGAAGCACCCTGTCTCTTGGTACCTCTGTGCGAGGACCCCTTGACCAGCACTGTGCGCGTACGTCTTGGGGAGCCCAGAGGGGAGTGGTCACGATAACGCCAGATTTAGCACCGGCCGATCGTAAAGGACTGTGGTGCCTGGGACCAGTGGTTAGTGCCTGTGGGCCATACACTGTTCGGTTTTTCGATATTAGTTGTTAGCTGATTGAATCGCTCTCGTTGCCACCCTTTATAGGTAAATAGATAAATAAAAAGATTATTTTATTTGCCACTACAAAGTTGTCGTGTCTTTATTATAGTTAAGTTTGCAGTGCTAAGATTAACAATATTAATGTATGGTGTTAAGCTGAGGGAATCAGCAGTCTACAGTTTATGATAATGGTGAACTCAACCGGCAGACACTGCTGTTACTTGTATTAAGGAGGAAACAAAATACATGACCTTTCAAGACCCATAACAACTGTACATGTAGGGATACATGTAAACTTAAAGCTGATGCACAGAGCTCTAAAACGGTGCCAGGTAGAACTTCAGTTGTTTAAGGGTTAAAATAAAAAAAGAATGCATCAGATAAGTTGCAGAACACACAAACTAGTCCCTCTGAAATGAATTAGGTCTTTAGAATGCAGGTTTTAGAATAAATATAACCTTCTAAACATAGAACACTTGATTCGGTAATAGGCTTTAATGCCACATGTCATTAACTCACGCTTGGAATAATACATGGCAAAAGGAAAATGAATTAAGGCAACAGCATAAGATCGTTAACTCTTTTTTGGAAGTTTGCAATGAAGTGCTTAGCAGCAAACGGATTAAATAAGAGGATCTGAAAAATATTGGAGACCCCGAGTTAATTACATATTTAAATTGCTTCTATTGTTTTTTTTATTTAAGATAAATACCTTTCTGCTGACCACTGGGCTCTAACCTAGCAGCAGCTAATGTTTATGTTTGATCCATTATAGCCAAGTAATTACTGTCAGCCCTTCAATCTGTTTTGTCAACATTCTTATCACTAAAATACGCTATATAAACATTTCCTTCATAATCTACAATCTTTGTTCACTGAGTAAACAAAACAACTTCACTCTGTACAGTTACTCAAAAAAAGTGATTGTGTAACAGTTATTTCTTCAAGGAATTTAAAACATCTAACTATATTTGAAAAGGAATGAAAAAAATTAGATCAGTAAATCATTTCATTTTTCTGTTATACTACAATAAAACATATATTGACGTGCACAAGCATACATGACAAATGATTAAAAAAAGGGCGTGCATATACAGCAAATAGTATCAATATTAGATGAGCTTGTTTCACAAATGCATAATTAATAGCAGTAGTTAGCAGACACAGATGTTTAAGAACTGGGTAAATATTGCAAGTGTGCAGTGGAAGGCAAACATTTGTACATCTGCAAGCATTACACTAATACTCAGTGCCAACCTCCCTTACATTATGATGGTGATAATACTGATTCACCTATATGTTCACACAGCGCTTATATATAGGATAGCAGATAACAGTACATATCACACTTGTTCAACACTCCCAGTCGTTCCCCAGCAATGATGGCCACCTGTTGATATGGTCGGTGTGGCTGTATCAGTGACCTCCCCTCCTTCCTCTCCTCGCCTCAGTCACCGGGCACATCGGGATTGGGGACCGGGACACAAGCCGGTGTCCGGAGGCCGCTTGCGGTTCACGCTCCGTGACGTCACTCCGCTGCCAGCGCTCTGACATCATGTGAGTGGGGGGCCGGCCGGCTGAGGCAGCATAGCGGAGATCCTGGAGGAGTGGGATGGAGGGGAGTATCAGCGGGGAACAAAGGATGAAGCCTCGAGGGGGAGGCGATGATTGTGAGCTGTGATTGTCTTGCTGACAAAGTTGGAAATGAGACTGAAGTAGCACATATGATAAGCAAAATAAATTATGAACATAGCGTTTGTTGCTGAGCACAGTTCGAAAAAAGTAACATTCAGTGCATTCCAATGTTATGTACTGTATTTAGATACATAGAAGCATAACTGCAAACATTAATATAAGGACGCTCAGTTGCTTCTCAAAACACTTCAGATGAACTACTCTATTTGGAGGGCTAGCTGACCTTGTGAAAAATGGAAGGCAGACCTGTTAATTTGGAACACATTAAACTTAGTGGGGAACAGGTTAGCATGGTGTGTTAAGAAGCACTTTCTGTCACACCAGACTAAGGGGCACATTTATCAACCACAGCATAAAATGGAAAATAGTTTTCAATCCTTATCGCATTGATAAGGATGGAACTATTTCTCATAGACAGAATCAAAGACAGAATTTCATGGAACACAAGTGGGAATCTCCTCGATTGTCCGTGCGGCAATGAATACATGGGGCGGACTATTTGTAAACTTCACGTTAGAATAGCATTTAAGTAGTATAAAAAAGTAATTTGAGGCCCACAGTGTCTCTGAACACTACACCTCACAGAATAATCATTACCCTACATCCCTGAAATTTATAGGCATAAGTGAAAAAAATCATGGAGAGGTGGAAACTATATAAAACAAACATCAAAAGAAGAGACAAGATGGATTTACACCCTGAAGACATTAACGCCAATGTCATACTGTATAACACATCTACCTCCCTACTACTTGCATCATCTTAATAAATACGTATCGGAATTAGGGATGTGCACCGGCGACTTTTGAGGTCTCGTGTTTTGTGTTTTGGATCCGGATTTTCATTATTTTTGGGGTTCGGATTTGTCTCGCAAAACACTTGACGAAAGGTCTCGGTTCGGATTTAAGGTTTTGGATTCGGATTTTTTTGGGAAAAAACATAAAAAGTTTAAAAATCAAGTTTTTGGGCTTATTTTCACTCCTATGCTATTAGTAACCTCAATAACATTCAATAACAAGCATTTCCACTAATTTACAGTGTATTCTGAACACCTCACAATATAGTTATTAGTCCAAAACGTTGCAACGAGGTATCTTTCTGGACTGCGTAGAGGAGTGGGTCACCACAATATATATAATAAGAAAACCATCAACTTGTATGATTCGCACCAATAAATGTACCTGGACTGCGTAGAGGAGTGGGTCACCACAATATATATTAAAAACCCTGAACTTGTATGATTCGCACCAATAAATGTACCTGGACTGCGTAGAGGAGTGGGTCACCACAATATATATTAAAAACCCTGAACTTTTATGATTCGCACCAATAAATGTATCTGGACTGCGTAGAGGAGTGGGTCACCACAATATATATAATAAGAAAACCATCAACTTGTATGATTCGCACCAATAAATGTACCTGGACTGCGTAGAGGAGTGGGTCACCACAATATATATTAAAAACCCTGAACTTTTATGATTCGCACCAATAAATGTATCTGGACTGCGTAGAGGAGTGGGTCACCACAATATATATAATAAGAAAACCATCAACTTGTATAATTCGCACCAATAAATGTACCTGGACTGCGTAGAGGAGTGGGTCACCACAATATATATTAAAAACCCTGAACTTGTATGATTCGCACCAATAAATGTACCTGGACTGCGTAGAGGAGTGGGTCACCACAATATATTAAAAACCCTGAACTTGTATGATTCGCACCAATAAATGTACCTGGACTGCGTAGAGGAGTGGGTCACCACAATATATATTAAAAACCCTGAACTTTTATGATTCGCACCAATAAATGTACCTGGACTGCGTAGAGGAGTTGGTCACCACAATATATATTAAAAACCCTGAACTTGTATGATTCGCACCAATAAATGTACCTGGACTGCGTAGAGGAGTGGGTCACCACAATATATATTAAAAACCCTGAACTTGTATGATTCGCACCAATAAATGTACCTGGACTGCGTAGAGGAGTGGTTCACCACAATATATATTAAAAACCCTGAACTTTTATGATTCGCACCAATAAATGTATCTGGACTGCGTAGAGGAGTGGGTCACCACAATATATATAATAAGAAAACCATCAACTTGTATGATTCGCACCAATAAATGTACCTGGACTGCGTAGAGGAGTGGGTCACCACAATATATATTAAAAACCCTGAACTTGTATGATTCGCACCAATAAATGTACCTGGACTGCGTAGAGGAATGGTCACCACAATATAAATTAAAAACCCTGAACTTGGTGTCCCTGTACCGATGAGGGTCCTAGCCCCAGTTCCTGAACTAACCACTGAACTATGAAGGTTATTCAGGTGACGTATAAGGGAGGATGTTCCTAGGTGGGCAAGATCCTTACCCCTGCTTATTTGAGCATTACATAAGCTACATATGGTCATACATTGGTTGTCTGGATTTGCACCGTTGCAAACTGGACCTCACACCGTTGAGGCAATCCAGGAGGCCTGGCGCCTTATGAACTGTTTTAAGGACGCTATGTGGCTTGCCAGGAACCGCCTCATCTTGAAGCGGGAGAAGATGACCATCCAGGACTGTCGCAGGCTTATCCATAGCCTGTTAAGAGACTATAACACCCTTGACAGTCCTGAGGAAGATGAAGACGACGATTGATTGTAATTGATTGATTGTCGTCTCCTCTTCTCCTCCTCCCCATTGTGTCTATTTTCAATAAAAAACTTTGGTTTGTGCTCCCCTCCCTTTCCCCCTCCAACCCATTCCCCTTCACAGCATGAAGTATTATTGAATGTCATGTCTATTTATGCACCCTTCCCTTTGTGTCTGTCCTCAATAAAAACTTTTTGCTCGTGACTCCATCACCCTACCCCTCTCACCTACCTCCCCCTCACATCCAATGTTATTTTATTGCACTGTGATACGTTTTAAGTTTGAATGGTTAGTGCAGTACTTGATGTATATAGTGTAGGATGTCATGTCTTGTACTTTATGCCCTGTATTGTACTAAAACGTATGCATGATCATGTCTTACGGTGTACTGCGTACACTTGAATGAAATGTATGAACTGTGTTTTTTGTACTTTATACAAAATAAAGCTACTTTTTCAATCAAAAAATAAGGGAGGATGTTCCTAGGTGGGCAAGATCCTTACCTTGGTTGTCTGGATTTGGATAAAAATAACTCCAGACCGAAGAGGTGCATTTTTTGGTCTTCTGACCAGGCATGACGATGGGCTTTTTCATCCCATGGACATCAGCTGTTTCCCCCCCTGGTGCCTCATTTACAATAACCACATCACCATCCTCATCATCAAGTTCCTCCACAGCGCCAGCTACATCATCAATAGCCTCCTCCCGAGCCACCTCTTCCCGTACAGTGATGGGAAGGTCAGGCTTGACAACCACCAACATCCTTGGACTCGCCTTGTGGATTTGTGATAATTTCTCTTTAGAAGGCATTTGTGCCGAACCTACTGTCAGTGGAATGCACGCACATGCGTTCCACTGCGGAACTTAAGAGTTGAGGGACCAGAGACCAGGTAATTTCGTTCTCTCTCTCTCTCTCTCTCTCTCTCCCTCCCTCCCTTTCCAATATTAACATAACGTGATAATTTCCCTATTCTTTGGGGGTGAATTTCAGATATGGCATTTGCTGGGTCTCATAATACATTATTATTCAGGATACCTTACTTTGAATGGTCTGTGTATTTTTTTTTTAAATTGATGCTGGGTGTCACACCTACAAGACCACGTTCAAAATCAGTCCTGCTTTTTCTAGATATGCACCCGAAGCTGGTTGTTTTCATGCCTGCTTTCTGCAAGATAGAGGACAGATAGCATGCCAAAAAGATTTAGCTTAGTATCAACTCTGTGTTTCAGGAATAATAGTTCAATAATTTCTTCTGTGTACCAAGAAATATTCTCTATGTATAATATGTTAATATAGCAACATTGAACTTCTTTTTTTTTAGTTTTAGTATTGTTTAAAGGAGAACTTGAGGAAACAATGTTTTATGTGAATGAATCTTCACCTAACCTGCCACTGGGGCCTAAACCTGGTGCTTCTACCTCCATAACAGCCTGGAGAAATTTCAATATTACAGCTGCACTGTAGAAGGAGCACAAAACAAGAGCACAATTCATATTTTTTCCATCCATTAAAAGTCTGCTGAGGTCACTTTCAAAGCACATTCAGTGTGCGCCACAAAAGACCTGGGTTTTGCATCAGCCCAGTGTATTTCAAAGTGTTCACCTATCCTCCGACTTAAGCCAAACAGTATATCTGTACAAATAGAAATATACCACTGATTCATTTTTAATAAAGAAAGGTGCCTATGTCCAAAGAACCAGTCAGATTAAAAATACATGAATCATTCAGTAGCTAATCAATCAAAAACACACATGATATAAAAATGTATAAAATAAAAATGCATATACAGATGTAAATAAAAAACATAATAATGAATAAATCTAAAAAAATTACCAGTAGCTGCTACATTTCCCACCCTAGGCTTATACTCAAATCAATTTTCCCAGTTTTTTGTGGTAAAATTAGGTGACTCGGCTTATATTCGGGTCGACTTATACTCGAGTATATACGGTACTTTATAATTGAACTTATAAACATGCACCATTTAACTGGGGTGTTTATGTTGATTTATTGCCTGAACGAACACATCTGTCCGCAAGTAAATTTCCCCACATACCCAATAACATGTAGGAATCATGCACTATGTTGGAATTAATTAATATGACCCTTTCCCAGTCCTAAGTGTAACCACATTATAAACATGGAAGATTTGGGCTATGAGATATTATACATATATATATATATATATATATATATATATATATATATATTTACTTCAGAATCCTCTTGAAAAAGTCGAGTGACGAAACGCGTTGAGGGGGATAAGGCGTTTTCTGTGTGTTGTTTTCCGTGGATCACCACATCTACCCCGGCCAGGTGGTTTTGAGGGATCCGTGACTACCATCAGGAAAGACTGCAGATAAGCCTATATTTGTTTTATATGATGTACGGGCGCATTTTATATATATTAAGGATTTTATCTTTGTAATAAAACACTTTTATGGATCATAATGTTATGAGCTTGTGTTGGTACCCAGTTTTGAGGAATTGTTGGTAGCCTTATTTAGCATACTACACCATAATAGTTTTGCTCTGAGTCCATAGTGATCTGAACTTCTGGAACCATAAAGACTGGACATCAAGGAGTCTATATAGGATGTCGGGAATCTAATTACAGATAAGCTGTTTACTATTTGTTTTTTGGTACGAGGCCAATTCACCTGTTTGCCATATTGAGAAGACTAATTGTTGGTCATTTAATACACTATGCGTGGCGCTTCTCTTTTTTTGTCTTTTAGATATATATATATATATTTACTTCACTGAGTAGACGTGACCTTGCATCAGCTTTAGGAGGTCCATAGTTTATGTCCCTAATCAAAGCTTTCCCTTTGATGGAATTTAGCCGCTTCCGGATAAATTAAATAAACAACAAAAGCCGAACATATAAACAGACAACAATAAGTGTGTGGTTTTATTATGGTTATATTGTGGAGCAAGCCTAAAACAATAAATTTAGAGTTAATTAGAAGGGCATGCAGAACTGTCCTTTAAGACATTGGAGGAAATATGAAATATAAAGTATCTGTTCCTTATATGTGAAAACTGAATGCATTACATTTAATGAAGAACCTATATATATATATATATATATATATATATATATAAAAAAGTCAATAAGTGGGGATGTGGCGCTTATGGAGTCCCAAAAACCAGAGTGTGTGCACATGCGTACCAGATCTACACTTGAAAGTAGCTCATCAATACACAAAGTAGGGTGCTTTACCGTAGTCATGTAGATCCACTGTAATCTTGTGTATTCATATGAAGAGAGAAAATAGTGTAATACCATTATACAGGTAGAGTCATTCTAACCCAGCCACCCAAGATTAGGGGTATCAGAAAAATGAAATATTGTGCTTATCTGTACGGTATCTTTAAACAGCTGTACACTACATAGAGAATGGGAAAAATTCCAATCTTGTATCCCAACATTCCTACGGCCGAATTATCATTCACACGACTAATCACAGTTAGAATTTCATCCTTGGTAAATGTTAAGCAGTCCTTATCCTGATCGTTATCCTTGATTTCAAAGTCATAAAGTACTTTGGCTTGTGAGGGAGGCTGAGTAAGAGGCTTTATGCACTGGATGTAACTTGCTGGAAATAAGCCACGGTTTCCATTCAGCCCTCCGTGGTACCAGTTCTCATCCACCTTCCATCGCAGAATAATGATGTCACCCTTGTTGAACTTGAGATCCCCAGGTTCCTTTCCCTCATAAGTGTTCAGTGCTCATCCACATGGCAGTTGAGAAATATTCTCTCTGCTGTCTTTCCAAGCTGACCCTGTGGTCCACAGGTAGCAACTTCCACACCTCTCATCTGCCACCATCTGCGCACACTCTAGGCTCTGATAGCTAAAAGAGTTAACACTTCCCACACTGGTTTGTAAAGTAACAAAGCAATGAGAAAGGCAAGTTAGATGCTTGGTTGCATAGGGAGAGGAATCAGTAGCAGAAAGAAATAAGTAATAATGCCACTGTATAGGTCACTGGTAAAGCCTCATCTAGAAAACTGTTAAATTCTGGAGGCCATATCTCCAGAAGGATATAAATACATTAGAAACTGTACAAAAAAGGGCAACTAAATGGTGCATGGCCTACAGCTCAAAACTTACCTGAAAAGACTAAAAGAACTTAATATGTATAGTTTGGAGCAGAGAAGGGAAAGGGGGGACATGGTAGAAACTTTCAAATATATCACGGGCTTGAACAAGGTACACAAGGGAAACATTCTTCAAAGGAAGAGAAGTACTAGAACACTAGGACATGCACTGAAACTAGAGGGAAGTAGGTTCAAAGGAAATTTGAGGAAAAACTACTTCAGAGAAAGGGTAGTGGAAAAGTGGAATAGCCTCCTATCAGATGTGGTAGAGGCTAATACACTAGAGGAGTTTAAACATGATTGGGATAGACATTAGAATATCCTTATAAAGAATAAGGGATTAAATAAGGTTTAAGGTTACTATAGTTTAATAAAACAATGGGCAGACTAGATGGGCCAAGCGGTTCTTATCTGCCGTCAAATTATATGTTTCTATGTAAAGGGATAACACATCCAAACAATTACGTCTTCCAAACAGGTAGTGAATTTGTTTAGAGCAATAAAGACAGCACTTATTACATTTTAGATTTAATATATGAAAAAAGTACAATGCTTACAGATTATAAAAACAATTAATAAAATGACTTAATATACAGCAAAACAGATCAAATAAAATGAAGAAAGTTTCAGAGTATAAACTTACACATGTGTTGTATAATCTGCACCAAGGGAAATTGGCTTGGAAGATAGACAGTTTATCAATGTAGATTCATTTCCAAAAAGTCTGACATTATTTTGTAAGCGGTCTCATCTTTTAAAGACAATTTTTCACCTTTCCCCTCCTACAGGGGTTGGTCTCCAAAGGAGGACTGTGACACCAGTTTTACAACCATAATTTACATTTTCCCTGTTTAATCCCAAATGCTTAAATGTAATATATCTTTTCTGGGGAGTGTCACACAGATCCAAGTTTATCATTCATAAATCCAATAGAAATTAAACAATCTCCAGATAACAAACAGGGACAGGTCAAATTGATTAAATGAGCTGATACTCATTTCATCTCATTCCCTGTGTGATAGACAGCTTCATTCAATGTATGGGTTGCACTTCATCATACTATTTATGAGTATGTCGATGATCACTAATTATATTGATTGCAAATGCTATTTTGGAAATTAAATTATATATGCCTATATAAAATATAGCAAGCCATGGTCACAGAGCCCATGTCTCTTTTTGTAAGACCCTGCTGGGAAGGTTTCCTGAAGTCTCTTTAAGTGCAAAAACCACTCTAGCACCACAACATAGATCACCCATGAGGTTTTTGAAGCTGTTCAGTTACCCCTAAAGGTGACAATGTTACCTTGTAGTAGGGTCGGAATGGCAACATTGAGTTAGGTCATTAACCCTGTGAGAGCAGAGCTTTGCTTTGAGGTCATTTGCATTACACTCCAGCTCACAGAGAAACACAAATTATAAATTGATTCATTTGATATACAGTATTTACAATGCAGTACCTTATGATTATGCTTTATTCACCACATTTATGCTAGGGGTTAATCCTTATAACTGTATTTTCTCCCTTTTCACTACAGCCTAGGATCCAGTGACCATCAAGCAGTATGGTTTAGTATAAAGACAGAGACCAACTCATACCACAAAAAAACCAAAGGTGTTAGATTTTGGGAAAGCTGACTTTGTAGAATTGGAAAAATGTGTAAGTGATACTTTGGCAGAGCAGAGGAACTTGAGAGGTGGAAAAAATAAAAAAAACGCAACACTAAAAGCAACAGACCTTTGTATCAAAAAGGTTAGGAAAAGCACACGGAAAAGAAAGCCAGTATGGTTTGCAATAGAAGTAGAAAGTATAGTGAAAGCAAAAAAGATGGCCTTTAGGAAATATAAGTAGACTCAGAATAATGAAGACAAAGAGGTGTATCTTAATAGACAGAAGGAGGCTAAGAAGGTAATCAGATGTGCAATGGGACAAGTTGTAGAGAAAAAGGCCCAGTCAGTAGGGGAAAAGCTTTTTTTTAGATATGTGAGTAAAGGGAGAAAAACAAAAGGAGGACTAATACAAATAAATACAGAGAGTTAGAGAGTTTTGTTGAGGGAGACAAGATAATAGCAGATTATCTAAATAAATATTTTCGCTCAGTATTCACTACCAAAAGAGATAGGAAGGGGCCACAGTTAAGTTAGCAAATATATTCATAATAATTAGGTAGATATAAGCACATTTACAGAGGAGAAGGTCTTAACAGAGCTCTCAAAATTGAATGTGGATAAATCATTGTGGCCAGATAATATACATCTAAGGATAATTAAAGAGCTTAAAGGGGTGCTGATAACACCATTAACAGAAAAATTAAACTAGTCACTAGTTACAGGAGTGGTTCCAGAGGACTGGAAAAGAGCAACTGTAGTCCCACTGCACAAAAGTGGAAGCAAGGAAGAGGCGAGCAACTACAGACCAGTGAGCCTTACATCAGAAGTAGGGAAATTGATGGAAATAGTCTTAAAAGAAAGAGTTGTAGAATATGTCAAATGCGCCACTTACAAGATCCCAAACAGCATGGATTTATTGGGAGGAGTTCATGTCAAACAAATCTTATTCAGTTTTTTGACTGAGTGACTTAAGTAATAGAAAGAGACTTTCTCTAACAGTTATTACTCCTAAACTGCTCCACATTACTCTCGAGATAAAAAGAGACTTTTTATTTTCTTTGACGGAGTCCCCTATGATGTCTGAATAGGATTAGTATTACAATAAAAAGCACTTTCAGATCACTTGTACACATTTTATTAATCAAGTGAACTGACCATTCACTTTGGAGCACACACTTATGTTTGTTGATAGTGCTGTATATGAGATTTGGGGGTAAATGTATTAAACATCAGTTTTTGCAGAGGAAATGTAAAGCGACAGTGGCTTTCAAGGCAAAACTTGGCTTGAAAACCATTGCCGTTTTAAATTTCCTCTGCAAAGTCACCGAATTCTTAATACATTTACCCCTTCATTTCATGCACCTGCTTAAGACTGTGGTTCTGAAGACCTTAGATCTCACAACATTCAATCTAATATATACCTGCTTTATAGAGAAACCTGTGACATCTACATAATCATAATATTCATATTGTTGCAATTATAACCATTTGAGAAATTTTATCATTCACATTGTTGCTTATTGCTTATTGTTTTTGACAATTGATGTTTTAATAAATCAATATTTTTATTCATATTAATACGGACTGCCACTGCTCATGCTGGTTATTACTTTTTGTCACGAACACGCTCCCAGCTGCCGCGACTTGGGGTGTTTGCTGTATGAGATCACACACGATTCCAGCCCGCAGCTCTCTATCTCTACCTATCACACAGGTTATAGACCTACTGAGTCGCCCCCAAACAGCGCTCTCACACCCTCCATACACTTCAGGTTTGCCACCACCTATTGAATACGGGCAATAGGACTCCAATATACTGTCCCACACTGGCACCTAAGGCTTCTAGCTGCTCACAGACTAGCAAGACCCACACCAGCGAACAAAGGGTTAACTCTTCACACCTCCAGACTGTTACACAAATGTAAATGCAAGCACACACTAAGCTTGTTAATCAAATGTATCAACAAATCAAACACTGGCATTCATAGGGTTAACTTGGTCAAGCTATATTCTTCTTAACAGGCTAATGGATTCATTAGAGTATCAAGGACGCAACGTATTAAATTATAGATTTAATATACAAAAGTACAGGGCATTCAGATTTAAAAAATAATTCACAAACAATTAATAGATTGAGATAACATACACAAGCAGAGCAGTTTAAAATAAAAGGGGTTACATTCAGAGTAGCACTTACATGAGTTGCATTTTCTGGCCAAGGGAAATTGGCTTGGAAGATGGACAACTTGTCCTTTCACAACACAGGTTTTTAAGCAAAATGAAATGGGACGGCATTCACAGGGGCGGTTTGGATGTTAATGTGGGGGCGGAAATGTCCCCTGGGTGTCACCTAGGGTTTGTTCAAAATGATTCCTAAAGTTTTGACCTTTGGTAGCTTCTCTCAGATATATCCCGGAGACATAACTCCCCCTTCAATAAACCGGTCATAATCTCCCACACATTTAAATATCAAACATGAATCGAGTTATGACAATGCGACATACCTTTTCCAAAGATATGTGATTATAGCTGTTCCTGGATACCGCCAGTACCTATCATTCACAACCCTGGTGTGATTTCTGCTCCTTGGTATGGAGTGGTACCCAGATTTCCCAAAATATGAACCATGAAGACATTTTCCTTTGAAGCCCATATTTCTATATACCTGTATACGCTTTCAAATGTGGCCTTTGTCTTCAAGATTCTCACCTAGGCATAAGGCTTTCTCATTTACATTTAGTGGTTCTTTGTGTTTACCCTACCTATTAAAAGGAAGTCAATTAGGAAGTGGAATACATGATCAAAAACAATGGATGTCTGTGATCTGCATATCTTAAGCAGGTCCCCTCACAAAAAGGTTTGCTCAACCTAATTATCTCCTACTGGGCTAGTTGTTTCCTTTTTAAAAATATTTGGTCAAACATTTATCTGAATTGAAAATCAGGTTCATTTATGTATCAATGCAATGTTTTATTTGGGCCCTGACATCCAATATTCTATTTCATCATATCAGATTTATTGTCACGGGCACTAGGAGTCTTTACCCAGGGATCACCAGGTGGTAGGCTTACCAGAGCAACGTAGATGGTAATAGAGTACTCTGGTAGCAGGGTGATCACGGAACAGGCAATAGTAGATGATGAGATGCTCAGGAAAGTCTATGACTAGCAGCACTGGTAATATGGAGGTATAAATACACGAGGAACTGTATGGACAAGGACACGTGAAGGTAGTCAGTGGTCTGCGATAGCAAGTTGTACCACTGCTATAGTGAGGAGGAATGTCCAACAGAAACGAGGAGGTGATGAGAGTCAGCGGTCTGCGGATAGCAAGTTGTACCGCTGTCTGAGTGAAGGAATGGAATCCAAGTGGAGGTATCCGGGGAGTCAGTGGTCTGCGATAGCAAGTTGTACCACTGCTATGTGAGAGGATACTGGAACAGGTGAAACTGGAAACAGGGATCAGTGGTCTGCTACTAGCAAGTTGTACCACTGAATATATATGTGAGGAGGTGCACGGGGAGAGACTGCAACACAGGGTAAACACGGCACCTTAACACGATCCACAGTAATATGCACAATATAGATATATGAATGACTGAACAGCACTGCAAATATGGAAAGTCTCTTGAGGTAATCCGGAACAAGATAGTACAGTCAATGATGGCAACAGACTCAGCGGATAGCAGACTCCAGAGGAGAACCAACACAGTCCAGCAAGATATGCAATACACCAGCACAGTCAATGAGAAGTATGCATACCGTGGTTCAGAAGCAGGCAGTCAGACAGGAGTGCAGCGATACCTGAGCGGCAGGAGGCCGGCAGGATGAGAAGTCCCTGGATGGATGAAGCAGAGGTCTAGTAGGTGCAGCGCACAGGTAAGTAAACCAACAGGGACACGAATCCACAGGAATCGGTAGAACACGGAACTGGACTCTTGGCGGACCCAGGAGAATGGTGATGATCTAGCAGCAGGATAGCAGATGAGACACGAATCCAATGCTGACAGGCGGGTAGAGACCAGCGGGACACAGGAAGGTGTGGAGAGCGGATCAGCAACAGATGGACGATTAGCGCTGGCAGCAGGAGCAGGACTCTGCGGACACACGGAGGTAACCAGTAGCAACCAGCAGGTGCAAATAGCGATGGAACACGGGTGAGCAGAGTAGACCAGGAGCTGTTGATCACGGGAGTAGCAAATGGCAATAATAGCAGCAGTCTCGAGGAAACACGGGAGAGATGAGATGAAGACTGCAGCGCACAGAGGTAGCGGATAGGAATCAGCTCACAGTCACGATGTTGAAACACAGACGAGTTGCAAGCTGGAGTCTGTAGTGCACGGAGGCAGCGGGTAGGAATCAGCTAACAGTCACGATGTTGAAACACAGACGAGTTGCAAGCTGGGGTCTGTAGTGCACGGAGGCAGCGGATAGGAATCAGCTAACAGTCACGATGTTGAAACACAGACGAGTTGTACGCTGGAGACTGTAGTGCACAGAGGCAGCGGATAGGAATCAGCTAACAGTCACGATGAGGAAACACAGACGAGTTGCAAGCTGGAGACTGTAGTGCACGGAGGCAGCGGATAGGAATCAGCTCACAGTCTTGATGATGAACAGGTGAGTAGATGTGGAGAGTGGCTGAAGTGCACGGAGGCAGCGGATAGGAATCAGCAAACAGTCACAATGATATGAGATAGAGTTGAAGTGGTTTAGAAGACTGTAGTGCACGGAGGCAGCGGATAGGAATCAGCTAACAGTCACGATGATACACTTGATGGTAGAAGTGGTATGGGAACCACAGTAGTAGAAGTGGTTTGGAAACCACAGAGGTAGAAGTGGTTTGGAAACCACAGGAATCAGCAGCGCTGAATACACGAGGAAACACAGGAACACCTTCAGAGACTCATGGGGAATGAGACTCCAAGATCAGGCAACGTGGTGTTGACCACAGGTGCTTAATATAGGGAGTGTTGCCTGATCTGCCAATTAAGTTAAAGGGACATACACTGAAGGGTAGAAAAGGGCTGCGCATGCGCAGACCCTCAGGATAGAGGACGGCCACGGTTCCTAAATGTCCGGGAAGAGGCACTCACGGTCCGGTGAGTGACAGTACCCCCCCTTTTAAAGGTGGGCACAGAACGCCTGGAACCGGGCTTGTCCGGATTTTTGGAATAAAACTTCTTCAAAAGGGCAGGAGCATTAAGATCTTCAGCTTTGATCCAAGAGCGCTCCTCAGGACCAAAGCCCTTCCAATGAACGAGGAAACGGAGGACTCCTCGCGAAATTTTTGCATCCAATACCTCAGTAATCTCGAAATCCTCCTCCTGGTGAACTTGAACTGGCTGCGGAGCTGAGGGAGGAGTTGAGAAACGGTTGATGATAAGAGGTTTGAGTAAAGACACATGAAAGGCATTGGAAATCCGAAGATTCTTAGGAAGAAGAAGTTTAACACATACTGGATTGATTATTTGAATGATCCTATATGGACCAATAAAACGAGGGGCGAATTTCATAGATGGGACCTTCAAACGAATATTTTTGGTAGATAACCAGACACGATCTCCAATTTTTAGTGGTGGAATAGCCCGCCTCTTCTTATCTGCAAAAGACATATTTGTTAGATGTCTTCTTTAAACAGGTTCTGACCTGAGACCAGATATTTTTGAAGGTCTGACAAACAGTCACCACAGCAGGAACTTGGGTGGGCGGGAGGGCAGGAAATTCCGGAAAAGACGGATGGTGACCGTAGACCACAAAAAATGGAGTTTTGGATAATGACTCATGGTACATGTTGTTATGGGCGAATTCAGCCCAGGGAAGCAATTCTACCCAGTTGTCTTGATTGGCTGAAGAGAACATCCTTATAAAAGTCTCAAGATCTTGATTGACTCGTTCCGTTTGTCCGTTAGATTGCGGATGGTAAGAAGATGAGAGTGCTAATCGTATGCCCAAGGTTTTACAAAGAGCTCGCCAGAATCGGGAAACGAATTGCACTCCTCTATCAGACACAATCTCCGACGGACATCCATGGATACGGAAGATCTCTTTAATGAAATGTTCAGCCAGAATAGACGAGGAAGGCAAACCAGACAGAGGGACGAAATGAGCCATTTTCGAAAATCTGTCCACCACCACCCAAATAGTATTATGATTCTTACTAGGTGGTAAATCAGTAACGAAATCCATACTAATATGGGTCCATGGTTTGGACGGAATGGGTAGTGGTCGCAGCAACCCTGCTGGAGTTCTGCGGGAGGATTTGAACTGGGAACATAACTCACAGGAAGCAATGAACTCTTTGACGTCTCTCCTCATTGAAGGCCACCAGTAATTTCGAGAGAGAATCTCAAAGGTCTTGTGTTCACCGGCGTGTCCAGAAAAACGGGAGGCATGGAACCACGAAAGGATTTTCCTCCTTAGAGTAGGAGGCACAAGGGTCTTCCCAAATGGTAGCATTTTGGTGGAGGAGGCAGCCAGTGAGATACATTTGGGGTCTAGAATAGTATGGTTGGAAACCTCTTCTACATCAGAGGACGTCACAAAAGCTCTAGATAGAGCGTCAGCTTTTTTGTTCTTGGCAGCTGGTTTGAAGGTTATAATTAATTCAAAACGGGAAAAGAAAAGAGACCATCTTGCTTGACGAGGGTTCAAGCATTGGGCAGACTGGAGATATGACAAGTTCTTATGATCCGTGAAGATCGTCACCGGATGGCGAGCTCCTTCCAATAAGTATCTCCATTCCTCTAATGCAGCTTTGATAGCCAGTAACTCCTTGTCCCCGATAGTATAATTCCTCTCTGCGGGCAGAAGACCCCGAGAATAGAAGGCACAAGGATGGAATTTTTGCTGTTCCGAGCGTTGGGAGAGGATGGCTCCCAAGCCCACATTAGAGGCATCTACTTCTAGGAAGAAGGGAAGTGTCACATCAGGCTGTCGAAGAATTGGAGCCGAAGAGAAGGACTCTTTGAGAATTTGAAAGGCTTGGAGAGCCTCAGATGACCATTGCTTAGGATTAGCCCCTTTCCGAGTCAGGGCCACAATAGGGGATGCAATGGAAGAGAAGTCTTGAATGAAGCGTCTATAGTAATTGGCAAAACCTAAAAAACGCTGGATAGCACGAAGAGTAGTTGGCTGGGGCCAATGTAGTACCGCATTCACCTTGTCTGGATCCATCTTCAGGCCAACTCCGGAAACTATATACCCCAAGAATGGAATCTGGGGCAATTCGAATGAACATTTTTCTAATTTACAGAACAATGAGTTTTTCCGTAGCCTGGAGAGGACTTCTGCCACATGTTGGTGATGAGAAGGCAGGTCCTGTGAAAAGATCAATATGTCGTCCAGGTAGACGACGACACATACGTATAATAAGTCCCGAAAGATCTCATTGATGAAGCCTTGGAAAACAGCGGGGGCATTACACAGCCCGAAAGGCATTACCAGATATTCGTAATGCCCGTCTCTGGTGTTGAACGCTGTCTTCCATTCGTCACCGGAACAAATTCTAATTAAATTGTATGCACCACGAAGATCCAACTTAGTAAAGATACGGGCTCCCTTGATGCGATCGAACAACTCAGTGATCAGCGGAATGGGATACCGATTCTTGATAGTAATGGCATTGAGTCCACGAAAATCTATGCAAGGGCGTAATGATCCATCCTTCTTTTTGACGAAGAAGAACCCAGCTCCAGCGGGAGAGGTGGAAGGTCGAATAAACCCACGCTGGAGGTTCTCCTGTATGTACTCAGATGTGGCTTGAGTTTCAGGTAACGAGAGTGGATAGACCCGGCCCCTGGGAGGAGTCTTGCCAGGTAGAAGGTCGATCGGACAATCCCAAGAACGATGAGGAGGAAGACGTTCAGACTGAGCTTTATCAAACACATCAGTAAATGAAGCATACTGAGGAGGGAGTCCCGATGAGGAAGATGAGATGGAAGATTGCTGTACTTTGAGAGGAATAACTTGGGAAAGGCACCGATGGTAACATTCAGACCCCCAAGACGTAACTTGAGGAGTGCGCCAGTCAATCTGGGGAGAGTGACACTGAAGCCATGGAAGGCCTAAGACAATCGGACTTGTCGTAACTGGAAGGATTAAAAACGATATTTCTTCATGGTGCAGGGCACCAATCTGAAGTGTTACTGGAGACGTACTCTGGGTGATGAGACCGTTGATGAGACGTGATCCATCTATAGCCGTCACAGTAATGGGTGTTCTTAACGTAATTACTGGTAGAGACCATTGATGCACTAATGATTTGGAAATAAAATTTCCTGCTGCTCCGGAATCAATCAATGCCTGTGACTCAAAGGTTTTGGTAGCAAAGGAAATTGTAACATCAAAAGCGCAGACTTTAGATTTCATAGAAGATGGAGAGGACTCCAGGGACCCTAACTTCACCTCTCCAGAACTAGTTAGGGCCTGGCATTTCCCGATCTCTTAGGGCAAGAGCTGAGCATATGAGTGGAATCAGCACAATAGATACAGAGTCTATTCTTGACTCTTCGTTTCCTCTCCTCTGAAGATAATTTGGAACGTCCTATCTCCATGGGAATCACAGAGGGTGAAACTGGACGAAATTGAGGGTTTGAACGAAGAGGTGCTTTAGCAGAAGTTGTTTTTTCAGCCTCTCTTTCACGAAATCTCATATCAACACGATGGCAAAGAGAGATCAGATCTTCAAGTGATGAAGGAAGCTCCTGGGTAGTCAGTGCATCTTTAATTTTATCGGAGAGCCCCTGCCAGAAGGCGGCAACTAGGGCTTCAGTGTTCCACTGAAGTTCAGAGGCTAAGATCCTAAATTGAATGACGTACTGGCCTACTGTATGAGATCCTTGTCGCAAACGGAGGATGCTGGAAGCAGCGGAGGTCACACGACCTGGTTCATCGAACACACTTCGGAATGTAGAAATGAATTTGGCACTATCTTGCAATATTGGGTCGTTTCTTTCCCACAGAGGGGAGGCCCAAGCCAGGGCTTGTCCAGAAAACAAAGAAATAAGATAGGCCACTCTGGAACGATGGGTAGAAAAATTTTGAGGTTGGAGCTCAAAATGGACTGAACATTGGTTAAGGAAACCCCTACAAGTTTTGGGGTCCCCATCGTACTTTGACGGAGTAGGCAGGTGAAGCGTGGAAGCTGTAGACACCTGGGATGGCACTGGGGAAACGGAGGAAAGCACAGGAGCCTCAGTAGTGGCTGTCACAGTCTGTCCAGATGTTCCTTGGGAGGTTAATGATTGATAACACTGAAGTAACAGCTGTTGGCGGGCATCCTGTTGCTCCACACGGCTGACCAGATGCTGCAGCATCTCTTTAGCGGTAGGTTCCGTATCTGGGTCTGTCATGGCCTGATCTTACTGTCACGGGCACTAGGAGTCTTTACCCAGGGATCACCAGGTGGTAGGCTTACCAGAGCAACGTAGGTGGTAATAGGGTACTCTGGTAGCAGGGTGATCACGGAACAGTAAATAGCAGATGATGAGATGCTCAGGAAAGTCTATGACTAGCAACACTGGTAATATGAAGGTGGTAGTACACGAGGAACTGTATGGACAAGGACACGTGAAGGTAGTCAGTGGTCTGCGATAGCAAGTTGTACCACTGCTATAGTGAGGAGGAATGTCCAACAGAAACGAGGAGGTGATGAGAGTCAGCGGTCTGCGGATAGCAAGTTGTACCGCTGTCTGAGTGAAGGAATGGAATCCAAGTGGAGGTATCCGGGGAGTCAGTGGTCTGCGATAGCAAGTTGTACCACTGCTATGTGAGAGGATACTGGAACAGGTGAAACTGGAAACAGGGATCAGTGGTCTGCTACTAGCAAGTTGTACCACTGAATATATATGTGAGGAGGTGCACGGGGAGAGACTGCAACACAGGGTAAACACGGCACCTTAACACGATCCACAGTAATATGCACAATATAGATATATGAATGACTGAACAGCACTGCAAATATGGAAAGTCTCTTGAGGTAATCCGGAACAAGATAGTACAGTCAATGATGGCAACAGACTCAGCGGATAGCAGACTCCAGAGGAGAACCAACACAGTCCAGCAAGATATGCAATACACCAGCACAGTCAATGAGAAGTATGCATACCGTGGTTCAGAAGCAGGCAGTCAGACAGGAGTGCAGCGATACCTGAGCGGCAGGAGGCCGGCAGGATGAGAAGTCCCTGGATGGATGAAGCAGAGGTCTAGTAGGTGCAGCGCACAGGTAAGTAAACCAACAGGGACACGAATCCACAGGAATCGGTAGAACACGGAACTGGACTCTTGGCGGACCCAGGAGAATGGTGATGATCTAGCAGCAGGATAGCAGATGAGACACGAATCCAATGCTGACAGGCGGGTAGAGACCAGCGGGACACAGGAAGGTGTGGAGAGCGGATCAGCAACAGATGGACGATTAGCGCTGGCAGCAGGAGCAGGACTCTGCGGACACACGGAGGTAACCAGTAGCAACCAGCAGGTGCAAATAGCGATGGAACACGGGTGAGCAGAGTAGACCAGGAGCTGTTGATCACGGGAGTAGCAAATGGCAATAATAGCAGCAGTCTCGAGGAAACACGGGAGAGATGAGATGAAGACTGCAGCGCACAGAGGTAGCGGATAGGAATCAGCTCACAGTCACGATGTTGAAACACAGACGAGTTGCAAGCTGGAGTCTGTAGTGCACGGAGGCAGCGGGTAGGAATCAGCTAACAGTCACGATGTTGAAACACAGACGAGTTGCAAGCTGGGGTCTGTAGTGCACGGAGGCAGCGGATAGGAATCAGCTAACAGTCACGATGTTGAAACACAGACGAGTTGTACGCTGGAGACTGTAGTGCACAGAGGCAGCGGATAGGAATCAGCTAACAGTCACGATGAGGAAACACAGACGAGTTGCAAGCTGGAGACTGTAGTGCACGGAGGCAGCGGATAGGAATCAGCTCACAGTCTTGATGATGAACAGGTGAGTAGATGTGGAGAGTGGCTGAAGTGCACGGAGGCAGCGGATAGGAATCAGCAAACAGTCACAATGATATGAGATAGAGTTGAAGTGGTTTAGAAGACTGTAGTGCACGGAGGCAGCGGATAGGAATCAGCTAACAGTCACGATGATACACTTGATGGTAGAAGTGGTATGGGAACCACAGTAGTAGAAGTGGTTTGGAAACCACAGAGGTAGAAGTGGTTTGGAAACCACAGGAATCAGCAGCGCTGAATACACGAGGAAACACAGGAACACCTTCAGAGACTCATGGGGAATGAGACTCCAAGATCAGGCAACGTGGTGTTGACCACAGGTGCTTAATATAGGGAGTGTTGCCTGATCTGCCAATTAAGTTAAAGGGACATACACTGAAGGGTAGAAAAGGGCTGCGCATGCGCAGACCCTCAGGATAGAGGACGGCCACGGTTCCTAAATGTCCGGGAAGAGGCACTCACGGTCCGGTGAGTGACAGTACCCCCCCTTTTAAAGGTGGGCACAGAACGCCTGGAACCGGGCTTGTCCGGATTTTTGGAATAAAACTTCTTCAAAAGGGCAGGAGCATTAAGATCTTCAGCTTTGATCCAAGAGCGCTCCTCAGGACCAAAGCCCTTCCAATGAACGAGGAAACGGAGGACTCCTCGCGAAATTTTTGCATCCAATACCTCAGTAATCTCGAAATCCTCCTCCTGGTGAACTTGAACTGGCTGCGGAGCTGAGGGAGGAGTTGAGAAACGGTTGATGATAAGAGGTTTGAGTAAAGACACATGAAAGGCATTGGAAATCCGAAGATTCTTAGGAAGAAGAAGTTTAACACATACTGGATTGATTATTTGAATGATCCTATATGGACCAATAAAACGAGGGGCGAATTTCATAGATGGGACCTTCAAACGAATATTTTTGGTAGATAACCAGACACGATCTCCAATTTTTAGTGGTGGAATAGCCCGCCTCTTCTTATCTGCAAAAGACATATTTGTTAGATGTCTTCTTTAAACAGGTTCTGACCTGAGACCAGATATTTTTGAAGGTCTGACAAACAGTCACCACAGCAGGAACTTGGGTGGGCGGGAGGGCAGGAAATTCCGGAAAAGACGGATGGTGACCGTAGACCACAAAAAATGGAGTTTTGGATAATGACTCATGGTACATGTTGTTATGGGCGAATTCAGCCCAGGGAAGCAATTCTACCCAGTTGTCTTGATTGGCTGAAGAGAACATCCTTATAAAAGTCTCAAGATCTTGATTGACTCGTTCCGTTTGTCCGTTAGATTGCGGATGGTAAGAAGATGAGAGTGCTAATCGTATGCCCAAGGTTTTACAAAGAGCTCGCCAGAATCGGGAAACGAATTGCACTCCTCTATCAGACACAATCTCCGACGGACATCCATGGATACGGAAGATCTCTTTAATGAAATGTTCAGCCAGAATAGACGAGGAAGGCAAACCAGACAGAGGGACGAAATGAGCCATTTTCGAAAATCTGTCCACCACCACCCAAATAGTATTATGATTCTTACTAGGTGGTAAATCAGTAACGAAATCCATACTAATATGGGTCCATGGTTTGGACGGAATGGGTAGTGGTCGCAGCAACCCTGCTGGAGTTCTGCGGGAGGATTTGAACTGGGAACATAACTCACAGGAAGCAATGAACTCTTTGACGTCTCTCCTCATTGAAGGCCACCAGTAATTTCGAGAGAGAATCTCAAAGGTCTTGTGTTCACCGGCGTGTCCAGAAAAACGGGAGGCATGGAACCACGAAAGGATTTTCCTCCTTAGAGTAGGAGGCACAAGGGTCTTCCCAAATGGTAGCATTTTGGTGGAGGAGGCAGCCAGTGAGATACATTTGGGGTCTAGAATAGTATGGTTGGAAACCTCTTCTACATCAGAGGACGTCACAAAAGCTCTAGATAGAGCGTCAGCTTTTTTGTTCTTGGCAGCTGGTTTGAAGGTTATAATTAATTCAAAACGGGAAAAGAAAAGAGACCATCTTGCTTGACGAGGGTTCAAGCATTGGGCAGACTGGAGATATGACAAGTTCTTATGATCCGTGAAGATCGTCACCGGATGGCGAGCTCCTTCCAATAAGTATCTCCATTCCTCTAATGCAGCTTTGATAGCCAGTAACTCCTTGTCCCCGATAGTATAATTCCTCTCTGCGGGCAGAAGACCCCGAGAATAGAAGGCACAAGGATGGAATTTTTGCTGTTCCGAGCGTTGGGAGAGGATGGCTCCCAAGCCCACATTAGAGGCATCTACTTCTAGGAAGAAGGGAAGTGTCACATCAGGCTGTCGAAGAATTGGAGCCGAAGAGAAGGACTCTTTGAGAATTTGAAAGGCTTGGAGAGCCTCAGATGACCATTGCTTAGGATTAGCCCCTTTCCGAGTCAGGGCCACAATAGGGGATGCAATGGAAGAGAAGTCTTGAATGAAGCGTCTATAGTAATTGGCAAAACCTAAAAAACGCTGGATAGCACGAAGAGTAGTTGGCTGGGGCCAATGTAGTACCGCATTCACCTTGTCTGGATCCATCTTCAGGCCAACTCCGGAAACTATATACCCCAAGAATGGAATCTGGGGCAATTCGAATGAACATTTTTCTAATTTACAGAACAATGAGTTTTTCCGTAGCCTGGAGAGGACTTCTGCCACATGTTGGTGATGAGAAGGCAGGTCCTGTGAAAAGATCAATATGTCGTCCAGGTAGACGACGACACATACGTATAATAAGTCCCGAAAGATCTCATTGATGAAGCCTTGGAAAACAGCGGGGGCATTACACAGCCCGAAAGGCATTACCAGATATTCGTAATGCCCGTCTCTGGTGTTGAACGCTGTCTTCCATTCGTCACCGGAACGAATTCTAATTAAATTGTATGCACCACGAAGATCCAACTTAGTAAAGATACGGGCTCCCTTGATGCGATCGAACAACTCAGTGATCAGCGGAATGGGATACCGATTCTTGATAGTAATGGCATTGAGTCCACGAAAATCTATGCAAGGGCGTAATGATCCATCCTTCTTTTTGACGAAGAAGAACCCAGCTCCAGCGGGAGAGGTGGAAGGTCGAATAAACCCACGCTGGAGGTTCTCCTGTATGTACTCAGATGTGGCTTGAGTTTCAGGTAACGAGAGTGGATAGACCCGGCCCCTGGGAGGAGTCTTGCCAGGTAGAAGGTCGATCGGACAATCCCAAGAACGATGAGGAGGAAGACGTTCAGACTGAGCTTTATCAAACACATCAGTAAATGAAGCATACTGAGGAGGGAGTCCCGATGAGGAAGATGAGATGGAAGATTGCTGTACTTTGAGAGGAATAACTTGGGAAAGGCACCGATGGTAACATTCAGACCCCCAAGACGTAACTTGAGGAGTGCGCCAGTCAATCTGGGGAGAGTGACACTGAAGCCATGGAAGGCCTAAGACAATCGGACTTGTCGTAACTGGAAGGATTAAAAACGATATTTCTTCATGGTGCAGGGCACCAATCTGAAGTGTTACTGGAGACGTACTCTGGGTGATGAGACCGTTGATGAGACGTGATCCATCTATAGCCGTCACAGTAATGGGTGTTCTTAACGTAATTACTGGTAGAGACCATTGATGCACTAATGATTTGGAAATAAAATTTCCTGCTGCTCCGGAATCAATCAATGCCTGTGACTCAAAGGTTTTGGTAGCAAAGGAAATTGTAACATCAAAAGCGCAGACTTTAGATTTCATAGAAGATGGAGAGGACTCCAGGGACCCTAACTTCACCTCTCCAGAACTAGTTAGGGCCTGGCATTTCCCGATCTCTTAGGGCAAGAGCTGAGCATATGAGTGGAATCAGCACAATAGATACAGAGTCTATTCTTGACTCTTCGTTTCCTCTCCTCTGAAGATAATTTGGAACGTCCTATCTCCATGGGAATCACAGAGGGTGAAACTGGACGAAATTGAGGGTTTGAACGAAGAGGTGCTTTAGCAGAAGTTGTTTTTTCAGCCTCTCTTTCACGAAATCTCATATCAACACGATGGCAAAGAGAGATCAGATCTTCAAGTGACGAAGGAAGCTCCTGGGTAGTCAGTGCATCTTTAATTTTATCGGAGAGCCCCTGCCAGAAGGCGGCAACTAGGGCTTCAGTGTTCCACTGAAGTTCAGAGGCTAAGATCCTAAATTGAATGACGTACTGGCCTACTGTATGAGATCCTTGTCGCAAACGGAGGATGCTGGAAGCAGCGGAGGTCACACGACCTGGTTCATCGAACACACTTCGGAATGTAGAAATGAATTTGGCACTATCTTGCAATATTGGGTCGTTTCTTTCCCACAGAGGGGAGGCCCAAGCCAGGGCTTGTCCAGAAAACAAAGAAATAAGATAGGCCACTCTGGAACGATGGGTAGAAAAATTTTGAGGTTGGAGCTCAAAATGGACTGAACATTGGTTAAGGAAACCCCTACAAGTTTTGGGGTCCCCATCGTACTTTGACGGAGTAGGCAGGTGAAGCGTGGAAGCTGTAGACACCTAGGATGGCACTGGGGAAACGGAGGAAAGCACAGGAGCCTCAGTAGTGGCTGTCACAGTCTGTCCAGATGTTCCTTGGGAGGTTAATGATTGATAACACTGAAGTAACAGCTGTTGGCGGGCATCCTGTTGCTCCACACGGCTGACCAGATGCTGCAGCATCTCTTTAGCGGTAGGTTCCGTATCTGGGTCTGTCATGGCCTGATCTTACTGTCACGGGCACTAGGAGTCTTTACCCAGGGATCACCAGGTGGTAGGCTTACCAGAGCAACGTAGGTGGTAATAGGGTACTCTGGTAGCAGGGTGATCACGGAACAGTAAATAGCAGATGATGAGATGCTCAGGAAAGTCTATGACTAGCAACACTGGTAATATGAAGGTGGTAGTACACGAGGAACTGTATGGACAAGGACACGTGAAGGTAGTCAGTGGTCTGCGATAGCAAGTTGTACCACTGCTATAGTGAGGAGGAATGTCCAACAGAAACGAGGAGGTGATGAGAGTCAGCGGTCTGCGGATAGCAAGTTGTACCGCTGTCTGAGTGAAGGAATGGAATCCAAGTGGAGGTATCCGGGGAGTCAGTGGTCTGCGATAGCAAGTTGTACCACTGCTATGTGAGAGGATACTGGAACAGGTGAAACTGGAAACAGGGATCAGTGGTCTGCTACTAGCAAGTTGTACCACTGAATATATATGTGAGGAGGTGCACGGGGAGAGACTGCAACACAGGGTAAACACGGCACCTTAACACGATCCACAGTAATATGCACAATATAGATATATGAATGACTGAACAGCACTGCAAATATGGAAAGTCTCTTGAGGTAATCCGGAACAAGATAGTACAGTCAATGATGGCAACAGACTCAGCGGATAGCAGACTCCAGAGGAGAACCAACACAGTCCAGCAAGATATGCAATACACCAGCACAGTCAATGAGAAGTATGCATACCGTGGTTCAGAAGCAGGCAGTCAGACAGGAGTGCAGCGATACCTGAGCGGCAGGAGGCCGGCAGGATGAGAAGTCCCTGGATGGATGAAGCAGAGGTCTAGTAGGTGCAGCGCACAGGTAAGTAAACCAACAGGGACACGAATCCACAGGAATCGGTAGAACACGGAACTGGACTCTTGGCGGACCCAGGAGAATGGTGATGATCTAGCAGCAGGATAGCAGATGAGACACGAATCCAATGCTGACAGGCGGGTAGAGACCAGCGGGACACAGGAAGGTGTGGAGAGCGGATCAGCAACAGATGGACGATTAGCGCTGGCAGAAGGAGCAGGACTCTGCGGACACACGGAGGTAACCAGTAGCAACCAGCAGGTGCAAATAGCGATGGAACACGGGTGAGCAGAGTAGACCAGGAGCTGTTGATCACGGGAGTAGCAAATGGCAATAATAGCAGCAGTCTCGAGGAAACACGGGAGAGATGAGATGAAGACTGCAGCGCACAGAGGTAGCGGATAGGAATCAGCTCACAGTCACGATGTTGAAACACAGACGAGTTGCAAGCTGGAGTCTGTAGTGCACGGAGGCAGCGGGTAGGAATCAGCTAACAGTCACGATGTTGAAACACAGACGAGTTGCAAGCTGGGGTCTGTAGTGCACGGAGGCAGCGGATAGGAATCAGCTAACAGTCACGATGTTGAAACACAGACGAGTTGTACGCTGGAGACTGTAGTGCACAGAGGCAGCGGATAGGAATCAGCTAACAGTCACGATGAGGAAACACAGACGAGTTGCAAGCTGGAGACTGTAGTGCACGGAGGCAGCGGATAGGAATCAGCTCACAGTCTTGATGATGAACAGGTGAGTAGATGTGGAGAGTGGCTGAAGTGCACGGAGGCAGCGGATAGGAATCAGCAAACAGTCACAATGATATGAGATAGAGTTGAAGTGGTTTAGAAGACTGTAGTGCACGGAGGCAGCGGATAGGAATCAGCTAACAGTCACGATGATACACTTGATGGTAGAAGTGGTATGGGAACCACAGTAGTAGAAGTGGTTTGGAAACCACAGAGGTAGAAGTGGTTTGGAAACCACAGGAATCAGCAGCGCTGAATACACGAGGAAACACAGGAACACCTTCAGAGACTCATGGGGAATGAGACTCCAAGATCAGGCAACGTGGTGTTGACCACAGGTGCTTAATATAGGGAGTGTTGCCTGATCTGCCAATTAAGTTAAAGGGACATACACTGAAGGGTAGAAAAGGGCTGCGCATGCGCAGACCCTCAGGATAGAGGACGGCCACGGTTCCTAAATGTCCGGGAAGAGGCACTCACGGTCCGGTGAGTGACAGTACCCCCCCTTTTAAAGGTGGGCACAGAACGCCTGGAACCGGGCTTGTCCGGATTTTTGGAATAAAACTTCTTCAAAAGGGCAGGAGCATTAAGATCTTCAGCTTTGATCCAAGAGCGCTCCTCAGGACCAAAGCCCTTCCAATGAACGAGGAAACGGAGGACTCCTCGCGAAATTTTTGCATCCAATACCTCAGTAATCTCGAAATCCTCCTCCTGGTGAACTTGAACTGGCTGCGGAGCTGAGGGAGGAGTTGAGAAACGGTTGATGATAAGAGGTTTGAGTAAAGACACATGAAAGGCATTGGAAATCCGAAGATTCTTAGGAAGAAGAAGTTTAACACATACTGGATTGATTATTTGAATGATCCTATATGGACCAATAAAACGAGGGGCGAATTTCATAGATGGGACCTTCAAACGAATATTTTTGGTAGATAACCAGACACGATCTCCAATTTTTAGTGGTGGAATAGCCCGCCTCTTCTTATCTGCAAAAGACATATTTGTTAGATGTCTTCTTTAAACAGGTTCTGACCTGAGACCAGATATTTTTGAAGGTCTGACAAACAGTCACCACAGCAGGAACTTGGGTGGGCGGGAGGGCAGGAAATTCCGGAAAAGACGGATGGTGACCGTAGACCACAAAAAATGGAGTTTTGGATAATGACTCATGGTACATGTTGTTATGGGCGAATTCAGCCCAGGGAAGCAATTCTACCCAGTTGTCTTGATTGGCTGAAGAGAACATCCTTATAAAAGTCTCAAGATCTTGATTGACTCGTTCCGTTTGTCCGTTAGATTGCGGATGGTAAGAAGATGAGAGTGCTAATCGTATGCCCAAGGTTTTACAAAGAGCTCGCCAGAATCGGGAAACGAATTGTACTCCTCTATCAGACACAATCTCCGACGGACATCCATGGATACGGAAGATCTCTTTAATGAAATGTTCAGCCAGAATAGACGAGGAAGGCAAACCAGACAGAGGGACGAAATGAGCCATTTTCGAAAATCTGTCCACCACCACCCAAATAGTATTATGATTCTTACTAGGTGGTAAATCAGTAACGAAATCCATACTAATATGGGTCCATGGTTTGGACGGAATGGGTAGTGGTCGCAGCAACCCTGCTGGAGTTCTGCGGGAGGATTTGAACTGGGAACATAACTCACAGGAAGCAATGAACTCTTTGACGTCTCTCCTCATTGAAGGCCACCAGTAATTTCGAGAGAGAATCTCAAAGGTCTTGTGTTCACCGGCGTGTCCAGAAAAACGGGAGGCATGGAACCACGAAAGGATTTTCCTCCTTAGAGTAGGAGGCACAAGGGTCTTCCCAAATGGTAGCATTTTGGTGGAGGAGGCAGCCAGTGAGATACATTTGGGGTCTAGAATAGTATGGTTGGAAACCTCTTCTACATCAGAGGACGTCACAAAAGCTCTAGATAGAGCGTCAGCTTTTTTGTTCTTGGCAGCTGGTTTGAAGGTTATAATTAATTCAAAACGGGAAAAGAAAAGAGACCATCTTGCTTGACGAGGGTTCAAGCATTGGGCAGACTGGAGATATGACAAGTTCTTATGATCCGTGAAGATCGTCACCGGATGGCGAGCTCCTTCCAATAAGTATCTCCATTCCTCTAATGCAGCTTTGATAGCCAGTAACTCCTTGTCCCCGATAGTATAATTCCTCTCTGCGGGCAGAAGACCCCGAGAATAGAAGGCACAAGGATGGAATTTTTGCTGTTCCGAGCGTTGGGAGAGGATGGCTCCCAAGCCCACATTAGAGGCATCTACTTCTAGGAAGAAGGGAAGTGTCACATCAGGCTGTCGAAGAATTGGAGCCGAAGAGAAGGACTCTTTGAGAATTTGAAAGGCTTGGAGAGCCTCAGATGACCATTGCTTAGGATTAGCCCCTTTCCGAGTCAGGGCCACAATAGGGGATGCAATGGAAGAAAAGTCTTGAATGAAGCGTCTATAGTAATTGGCAAAACCTAAAAAACGCTGGATAGCACGAAGAGTAGTTGGCTGGGGCCAATGTAGTACCGCATTCACCTTGTCTGGATCCATCTTCAGGCCAACTCCGGAAACTATATACCCCAAGAATGGAATCTGGGGCAATTCGAATGAACATTTTTCTAATTTACAGAACAATGAGTTTTTCCGTAGCCTGGAGAGGACTTCTGCCACATGTTGGTGATGAGAAGGCAGGTCCTGTGAAAAGATCAATATGTCGTCCAGGTAGACGACGACACATACGTATAATAAGTCCCGAAAGATCTCATTGATGAAGCCTTGGAAAACAGCGGGGGCATTACACAGCCCGAAAGGCATTACCAGATATTCGTAATGCCCGTCTCTGGTGTTAAACGCTGTCTTCCATTCGTCACCGGAACGAATTCTAATTAAATTGTATGCACCACGAAGATCCAACTTAGTAAAGATACGGGCTCCCTTGATGCGATCGAACAACTCAGTGATCAGCGGAATGGGATACCGATTCTTGATAGTAATGGCATTGAGTCCACGAAAATCTATGCAAGGGCGTAATGATCCATCCTTCTTTTTGACGAAGAAGAACCCAGCTCCAGCGGGAGAGGTGGAAGGTCGAATAAACCCACGCTGGAGGTTCTCCTGTATGTACTCAGATGTGGCTTGAGTTTCAGGTAACGAGAGTGGATAGACCCGGCCCCTGGGAGGAGTCTTGCCAGGTAGAAGGTCGATCGGACAATCCCAAGAACGATGAGGAGGAAGACGTTCAGACTGAGCTTTATCAAACACATCAGTAAATGAAGCATACTGAGGAGGGAGTCCCGATGAGGAAGATGAGATGGAAGATTGCTGTACTTTGAGAGGAATAACTTGGGAAAGGCACCGATGGTAACATTCAGACCCCCAAGACGTAACTTGAGGAGTGCGCCAGTCAATCTGGGGAGAGTGACACTGAAGCCATGGAAGGCCTAAGACAATCGGACTTGTCGTAACTGGAAGGATTAAAAACGATATTTCTTCATGGTGCAGGGCACCAATCTGAAGTGTTACTGGAGACGTACTCTGGGTGATGAGACCGTTGATGAGACGTGATCCATCTATAGCCGTCACAGTAATGGGTGTTCTTAACGTAATTACTGGTAGAGACCATTGATGCACTAATGATTTGGAAATAAAATTTCCTGCTGCTCCGGAATCAATCAATGCCTGTGACTCAAAGGTTTTGGTAGCAAAGGAAATTGTAACATCAAAAGCGCAGACTTTAGATTTCATAGAAGATGGAGTGGACTCCAGGGACCCTAACTTCACCTCTCCAGAACTAGTTAGGGCCTGGCATTTCCCGATCTCTTAGGGCAAGAGCTGAGCATATGAGTGGAATCAGCACAATAGATACAGAGTCTATTCTTGACTCTTCGTTTCCTCTCCTCTGAAGATAATTTGGAACGTCCTATCTCCATGGGAATCACAGAGGGTGAAACTGGACGAAATTGAGGGTTTGAACGAAGAGGTGCTTTAGCAGAAGTTGTTTTTTCAGCCTCTCTTTCACGAAATCTCATATCAACACGATGGCAAAGAGAGATCAGATCTTCAAGTGACGAAGGAAGCTCCTGGGTAGTCAGTGCATCTTTAATTTTATCGGAGAGCCCCTGCCAGAAGGCGGCAACTAGGGCTTCAGTGTTCCACTGAAGTTCAGAGGCTAAGATCCTAAATTGAATGACGTACTGGCCTACTGTATGAGATCCTTGTCGCAAACGGAGGATGCTGGAAGCAGCGGAGGTCACACGACCTGGTTCATCGAACACACTTCGGAATGTAGAAATGAATTTGGCACTATCTTGCAATATTGGGTCGTTTCTTTCCCACAGAGGGGAGGCCCAAGCCAGGGCTTGTCCAGAAAACAAAGAAATAAGATAGGCCACTCTGGAACGATGGGTAGAAAAATTTTGAGGTTGGAGCTCAAAATGGACTGAACATTGGTTAAGGAAACCCCTACAAGTTTTGGGGTCCCCATCGTACTTTGACGGAGTAGGCAGGTGAAGCGTGGAAGCTGTAGACACCTGGGATGGCACTGGGGAAACGGAGGAAAGCACAGGAGCCTCAGTAGTGGCTGTCACAGTCTGTCCAGATGTTCCTTGGGAGGTTAATGATTGATAACACTGAAGTAACAGCTGTTGGCGGGCATCCTGTTGCTCCACACGGCTGACCAGATGCTGCAGCATCTCTTTAGCGGTAGGTTCCGTATCTGGGTCTGTCATGGCCTGATCTTACTGTCACGGGCACTAGGAGTCTTTACCCAGGGATCACCAGGTGGTAGGCTTACCAGAGCAACGTAGGTGGTAATAGGGTACTCTGGTAGCAGGGTGATCACGGAACAGTAAATAGCAGATGATGAGATGCTCAGGAAAGTCTATGACTAGCAACACTGGTAATATGAAGGTGGTAGTACACGAGGAACTGTATGGACAAGGACACGTGAAGGTAGTCAGTGGTCTGCGATAGCAAGTTGTACCACTGCTATAGTGAGGAGGAATGTCCAACAGAAACGAGGAGGTGATGAGAGTCAGCGGTCTGCGGATAGCAAGTTGTACCGCTGTCTGAGTGAAGGAATGGAATCCAAGTGGAGGTATCCGGGGAGTCAGTGGTCTGCGATAGCAAGTTGTACCACTGCTATGTGAGAGGATACTGGAACAGGTGAAACTGGAAACAGGGATCAGTGGTCTGCTACTAGCAAGTTGTACCACTGAATATATATGTGAGGAGGTGCACGGGGAGAGACTGCAACACAGGGTAAACACGGCACCTTAACACGATCCACAGTAATATGCACAATATAGATATATGAATGACTGAACAGCACTGCAAATATGGAAAGTCTCTTGAGGTAATCCGGAACAAGATAGTACAGTCAATGATGGCAACAGACTCAGCGGATAGCAGACTCCAGAGGAGAACCAACACAGTCCAGCAAGATATGCAATACACCAGCACAGTCAATGAGAAGTATGCATACCGTGGTTCAGAAGCAGGCAGTCAGACAGGAGTGCAGCGATACCTGAGCGGCAGGAGGCCGGCAGGATGAGAAGTCCCTGGATGGATGAAGCAGAGGTCTAGTAGGTGCAGCGCACAGGTAAGTAAACCAACAGGGACACGAATCCACAGGAATCGGTAGAACACGGAACTGGACTCTTGGCGGACCCAGGAGAATGGTGATGATCTAGCAGCAGGATAGCAGATGAGACACGAATCCAATGCTGACAGGCGGGTAGAGACCAGCGGGACACAGGAAGGTGTGGAGAGCGGATCAGCAACAGATGGACGATTAGCGCTGGCAGCAGGAGCAGGACTCTGCGGACACACGGAGGTAACCAGTAGCAACCAGCAGGTGCAAATAGCGATGGAACACGGGTGAGCAGAGTAGACCAGGAGCTGTTGATCACGGGAGTAGCAAATGGCAATAATAGCAGCAGTCTCGAGGAAACACGGGAGAGATGAGATGAAGACTGCAGCGCACAGAGGTAGCGGATAGGAATCAGCTCACAGTCACGATGTTGAAACACAGACGAGTTGCAAGCTGGAGTCTGTAGTGCACGGAGGCAGCGGGTAGGAATCAGCTAACAGTCACGATGTTGAAACACAGACGAGTTGCAAGCTGGGGTCTGTAGTGCACGGAGGCAGCGGATAGGAATCAGCTAACAGTCACGATGTTGAAACACAGACGAGTTGTACGCTGGAGACTGTAGTGCACAGAGGCAGCGGATAGGAATCAGCTAACAGTCACGATGAGGAAACACAGACGAGTTGCAAGCTGGAGACTGTAGTGCACAGAGGCAGCGGATAGGAATCAGCTCACAGTCTTGATGATGAACAGGTGAGTAGATGTGGAGAGTGGCTGAAGTGCACGGAGGCAGCGGATAGGAATCAGCAAACAGTCACAATGATATGAGATAGAGTTGAAGTGGTTTAGAAGACTGTAGTGCACGGAGGCAGCGGATAGGAATCAGCTAACAGTCACGATGATACACTTGATGGTAGAAGTGGTATGGGAACCACAGTAGTAGAAGTGGTTTGGAAACCACAGAGGTAGAAGTGGTTTGGAAACCACAGGAATCAGCAGCGCTGAATACACGAGGAAACACAGGAACACCTTCAGAGACTCATGGGGAATGAGACTCCAAGATCAGGCAACGTGGTGTTGACCACAGGTGCTTAATATAGGGAGTGTTGCCTGATCTGCCAATTAAGTTAAAGGGACATACACTGAAGGGTAGAAAAGGGCTGCGCATGCGCAGACCCTCAGGATAGAGGACGGCCACGGTTCCTAAATGTCCGGGAAGAGGCACTCACGGTCCGGTGAGTGACAGTGTTGCTGAAGAAAACAGGTAGAGAGGGCATCTGTTTTTAGGTTTGTAGACCTAGATCTGAATGGAATGGTGAAGTTTAACCTAGAAAATAACAGAGCTCAGCAGGTTTGCCTTGGGTTCAGTCTCTTTGCGGTTTATATGTATTGCCGATTCTTATGATCAGTATACACTGTAAGGGTGGGCCATGTCTAACTAATGCCTCCAAACTTCAAAAGCCCACTTGATGGCCAACAGCTGTCTGTTGCCTAATTAATAATTCATCTCCACTGAGGAGAATTTCAGAGAGAAAAATGCCCATTGGTGTAGTTCTGTTACACTCACCTCTCCTCGTTTCAGCGCCGTGATTGCCGCACTTCTGGCTCTCACTTCTGAGTGTCGGCAGGTCACATGATTGCACGGCGGGGCAGGGCATTCAAAACTGCCTTACTATATAACCCTCGCTCTTACGCTTGGGCAGCGTCAGAGCAACTTCTACCGTTCCTGACTCAGTACCTGTGTTGTGCCTATTCCTCTCGTGTACCAGTTCTGCCTGTTGACCTTTCCTGCTTTCCAACCCCTGTGTGCCAGACCCGGCTTACCTGACCACGTTCCTGCTGTCCATTTGTGTACCAGACCCGGCTTACCTGACCACATTACTGCTGTCCACCTGTGTACCAGACCCGGCTTACCTGACCACATTCCTGTTCTCCAATCCTTGTGTACCAGACCCGGCTTACCTGACCACGTTCCTGCTATCCAACTGTGTACCAGACCCGGCTTGCCTGACCACGTTCCTGCTTTCCAATCCTTGTGTATCAGACCCGGCTTACCTGACCACGTTCCTGCTGTCCACCTGTGTACCAGACCCGGCTTGCCTGACCACGTTCCTTCTTTCCTAACCTTGTGTACCAGAACCGGCTTACCTGATCACGATATCTGCTATTCTCTTGTATACCGGACTCCGCCTTCTTGAGCTTGGTCATCTCCCTCAGGCCTGCCTCTAGAGGCTGCCCTGTGGACCGCAACCTGCGAGCCACCGCAGCTAAGCCCATCCCGCCTTGCTGCGGTTCTTGGTGAACACCAGAGGGTTTGTTAGACTCCGCATCACCGGCCAGCCAGTGCAAATCTAGAGAGGGGCAAGTATCCCATCTTCCATGTTACAAGTTCGTTGTTGAAAGGGCTGATTTGTGAAAGAAGAGCCCCAGCTCCAAGGTCAGAGGCATCCACCACAATAATGAAGATTTGCTTCAGATTGGGGCTTCCACAGCTTTGAGTTCTGGTGATGCCAGGTTGAACAGTCGGCCTATAGATAGTTTACTCCCTGGCATGAGGTCAGTGGCAAAGTCATATGAACTATGGGGTGGAAGTGATTAAGGCTGGGTACACAGTACAGTGTTTTCAGACATATATCGGGCAAATGAAATGATAAACAACTGTTCATAGTCAAAGCAAATTTCAGAGAGCCAGGAAGATTCAGGAATAGCTAAGGTCATACACATGCAGGGCCTGATTAAGGGGGTTCTGGCCGCCCTAGGCTAATACGGCCGCAGCGCCCCCCCCCTCTCCGACGAATATATAGGTGTATAGGAACACTCCTGAATATGAATGTTCAGGTGTATTCTCCAGCATTCAAATTTAGACAGATTGTGCCATTGTCTCTTACCTGTTCTTGCTCTTCTCTCTTGCAACTTTGTTATACTCTCGCTGGCTTCTGGAAAGTTGGCGTCCTGTTTTGAAAATGCAAAAATGTATTATAATGCAAACCCTGAATGATTAGGCCCTTTAGTTAAAACAAAACACTCCATTATGGCCAGCTAAAAGTACCCCATTGGACAGGCATATATAAGCAATATCTTAATATTTGTTGTCAATCAAATACAAACCTCTACCAGCCCCATCTCACTAATATTTAGTATTATAGTGATTGCCGAGACCACCCATGTGACCACCACACAATCATGAGATTCTGCCCCCAAAGCTGCTTTTTTTTAAAATATCCCCTGCAGCCATTTTCCTTAACCACAACCCCCCCCCCACAGCCATTTTCCTTAACCCCTGCTGCAGCCATTTTCTTTACCTCCCACCCTGCATCCACCCCCCTTGCAGCTATTTTCCTTACCTCCACTCTGTAGCTATCCCCCCCCCGTCACATCAAAACTCCCCCAGTCACATATATCAGCCCCCCTCCTCTGCCCTCCTTCATACATATCAACCTCTCTCCCTCCCTATAGATTTTCATGGCAGCCCCCCCCTCCCACCCTATAGATTTGTATGACAGCCCCCCTCTCCCTCCCTATACATATGCATGACAGTCCCCCCTCTCCCTCCCTATAGATATGCAGGGTAGTCCCCCCCCTCCCTATAGATATGCAGGGTAGTTCCCCCTCCCCTCTCTATAGATATGCAGTGTAGTTCCCCCCTCCCTATAGATATGCAGGGTAGTTCCCCCCCCTTCCTATAGATATGCAGGGCAGTTCCCCCTCCCTATAGATATGCAGGGCAGTTCTCCCTCTCCCTATAGATATGCAGGGCAGTTCCCCTCCTCCTTATAGATATGCAGGGCAGTTCCCCCCTCCCTATAGATATGCAGGGCAGTTCCCCCCCTCCCTATAGATATGCAGGGCAGTTCCCCCCCTCCCTATAGATATGCAGGGCAGTTCCCCCCCCTCCCTATAGATATGCAGGGCAGTTCCCCCCTCCCTATAGATATGCAGGGCAATTCCCCCCCCCTCCCTATAGATATGCAGGGCAGTTCCCCCCTTCACTTACCTGTAGTTGTGCCAGCGTCGCTCCTCTCCTCAGATCAGCAGATAGGAAGTGAAGACGTCCTGCTTCCTGTCTGCTGTACAGCAACAGGCAGCCCTGCGATTGGCTGTGTGTTGCTAACCACTGACCAGCAAAGCTTTTGATCGTCGAGCCCTCCACCCCCCCCCCCGCGGCGTCCCCCCGCGGCGACCCCCCCCTCCCCACCCCGAAAAAAAAAATGAATGATGAAAAAAAAAAAACCCGCAGCGCCGCGCCTCCCGGGACCCAGCGCCCCAGGCTGCAGCCTGGTCAGCCTAGTGGTTGATCAGGCCCTGTACATATGTCATCAGAAGTCTGAGGAGCACCAGATCAAAGCACAATAATCTAGCAGATTCTGCCACTAACTGCTATGCTTATAAACGGACAGTATGCTGATCTGCGCATGCTCCAAATAAATGCATAGTGCATAAGTTCTCCAGACTGAGGACTGAGATAAACAACCATCACTGTGACTCACCAGACATAACCTCTTATCCAAGTCACCAGGGCTAGGGGTCAAGTCCTGTGCAGTCTGTCTGCAGTTTCACTCTCAGAAAAATAGCGGCTGTTATTTTAGCAGAACGTGACCCTACTCCCACCTTTCCAAATACGAAAGGTGAAGCATCAGGTGGACTGACTGATGGGGACAGTGGTGTTCCTTTAGTCCTCCACTTTCCAAATGGACAGCCCTGACACAAAGGATCCTTCTGTGCTTCAGATGCCCGATTAATGACATATCTGCCACTCAATCTGACCGACTCCTCAGATGTGGCAGGTTTATGATCCATTACAGCTACTTTCATATCTGCTGAGCAGTGTTAGCAGCTCCTCCTGGATCATCAAATCTTTTAAGCCATCAAAACTGATTCCTTGCCCACCAGTCCAGAGTAGTTATCAGAGCGACTGTGCCTCAAGCTTCTGAACTTTTTCCATTGTGCCTCAGGAGTGATGTTAAAATGTCCCAGCAGGGTGGTTTTGATAGCCTATTAATCTTGGTCTTGTTCAGGGGAGTCTGCATCTAAGACTTTACCTTTCAGTCCAACGGTTAAGTACAGTGAAATCAAACTGCAGGGCTGTCTTGGCAATATTGGTTGAAATAAAAAAAAACTAGAGCCACTATAGCAGCCCTCTTTCCAGAGTACTCGGTTGCCCCAAAGTCTTAACTTATGGTAGTAAGGACTTATTAAGTCAAGATATTTCTAACTGGGTAGACAGGACACAGAAGGTGGCAGGTGGTCACTAAAAGTATCCGAGATACAGGCTGAAAGTCATAAAGACAGATGGCAGGCTGAGGTTAGGGCAGGCAGAGATTTATAACAAATCCAAAAACAAGCTGTGGTTAGGGGCAGGAGAAGCAAGATTTAATACATCTTCCATATCACAACAGCAGATACAAACAGGATATGCAGACACTGCACATTGGTTCAGACTGAATTATCACAAGCACAGGTGACAGAAAGGAAGGCAAGGCAAAAACTGCGGGAGCATTACATAAGCCAAAAGATGTTACAAGATATTCATAATGCCCATCCCTAGTGTTAAAACCCGTGTTCCACTGATGGCTTCTCCGGTACTAGCTAGGTTTTGCCATTTCCAGATCTCTCGGACATACTCCCATCAGATGATCTGGAGAAGGCACAGTACAAACACAATGCAAACAGGTGATTCTTGAATCTCCTTTCCAACATCTCTAGGGATATCTACTCATTCTCTTGTGCCTTGAAGTGGATATCAACTTCGTTGCACATTGTGATTAAGTCATCCAAGGAAGATGGAAACTCCTTGGACACCAATTTATATTTAATCCTATCAGACAATTCCTGCCAGAAAGTAACTACTAACGCTTCACTATTCTACTGAAGCTTGGAAACTAGGGTATGAAATGGGACCACATATTGACCCACAGTTAGTGAGTTTGAGTCACAAAAAAGCAGAGGATTCCTGACCGGACTTGTTAACAACCTTCTGAATAGTATTCAGCATAACAGCATAACAATTGTATATGGATCATTCTACTCACACAAAGGTGAGGCCCAAGCTTGTCCGGATAATAAAGAAATTATGAAAGCCACCTTCAATTTTTTCATTGATAAATTTCCAGGTAATAGCTCAAAATGGATGGCACATTGATTTAAGAAGCATTTGCATGTTTTGGGATCCATGTCACATTTGGTAGGATTAGGGATATGGAGCGAGGAATAGGCAGGTACAACGACTGAGACTTACAGAGATGAAAGGCAAGGATCATGTTCATGTAAAGTATGCTGAATAGTATATTGGTGACAAGAGAGACCCTGCAGACATTGCGTCAGTTGATCTTGGTTCGCCTCTTGTTGCTCTATGCCTTGTACAAGATGCTGCAGCAGATCCCTAGGCAATGGAGAACCAGTGGAATTCATGGCAGTGTATTGTCATGACGTTGGATCTTGAGATAGCAGATTTCCTATTTCCAACCAAGGTTAACGCTGGCAAATAAGAGACACTGAATCTAACAGACCTCCTGGTATTCACCAGGGATCTCTGCGAGAAGGCATGGGCTTCCCATCAGGTCACAGACCTCAGATCTGCCTCTTGGTGTAACAAGCTGGCAGCCAAGCAAAGCGGTTTTAGTCATATTTAGGTAGACCAGGTGGTTTTGTTTTTGATTAACCCTTTCACATCCACATGTCATGCAAGCCCACTTAAGGCTTGTTGTGACAGCCCCTTCTGGTAAAAGTAACTAACTGCATATAGAGTAGCTGTCGGTTTGGCTGCTTGCTGTGATTAAGAGTGATTCAAACAGTCCCATTCAGTTTGTACAAAAACATTGGGGCATCATTAATTATTCTAGCAACCGCAATCACCAATGTCCATTTAGTTATTAGTGCTTCTACTGTCTTGTGTAGTAAAATAAATTCACATATGTTCAGCAATACATCAAATTAAATAAAATATGAGGGTTTTGTACTTTTATTATTCATGAACTTGCATGTGCTGTCATTACCTTTGTGATTGCTGATGTAATCAATGTCATCAGGGAGGTATTATATCAGTAATCATTTGTGTAATACTGTCAGAAGCGATCTAGCAAATAATTACATCAGTCGTGAAATAACATCACAAATAACATTAGAAAATCCATGACGGTGGGGAAAATTTTAAATATATAAAAGCATGGTACTCTGTGGGTTGATGATAGATTCCGGCTGTGTCCTTTCTTCTTCTGGAAAGAATGTTGCCAATCCTAGAGATTCTTCAGATGTAAGTCTGGTTTCGTGCCTTATCTTGCATGTCCCATTGCAAGAAACATCTGCGCTTGCTCAGAAATGGATATTACGCCAATGAGCGCAATTGCATCCAATTCATTTACAAATACAAATTATACTTCTGACAGCATATGACTTGAAGGGCAGAACGGGGTGTGAAGGGGTGAATGCAGGTAAGCAATGCATGTAAGGGTGTGCTGAGGTTGAGCACATGCACATTTGTCCGATACAAGCTCTGGGCCTCACTGAGCTATGTGTTTTTTAGCCAGATCAATTGTGCCAGCTACAGGGCAGGTGTAAGAACTGACTGATAGTGATGACTGACGTGTAGTAAGACAAACTATAAACTATAAAAATGCATTTTATGTACAGTATGCAATAAGAACACCCTGATTTATGTATTTCATGTAAAAAAAACAACAACAACATGTATTTATATTAATGATTATGGTATTAAGAGTTTTTAATTTATTTAATATAATTTTTTCTTTTTGCATGAATTCTCATAGAACAATATTGTACATATGCATGTGCATATCCTGTAGTCTGCTGTGTCTGTGTGCATACGACAAGTAGCATATAGCCAGAGCAAACTTATACCCATATTCAAATGGAAATGTTTCTTGAGATCCGCTTGTACTTGAATACAGGGGGACATAAATGCAAGTCACGTACAATCTTACATTTGCAGATGAATCAGGCTCCTAGAGAGGTGAGATCCCAACTAGTACAATACCCCAAATAACTTCTTCACTCTTTAAAGAGAATCTTGCTTATTTTGGGAGCCAAGGGAAAAAGAGGGAAAGTTGTTCTAAAGTTGAAAAGTTCAGTTAACATCACAGTAGTTAAATTGCCCTACAAAAGTTTAAAGTATTCATACAGTATCTATTAAGTCACAATAAAATATCAGATTACAAAATGTTCTCAAATCTCAAATGTTAACCCTTATCAGGTCCAGGAGAGTTAATTAGGGATAAAAATAAAATCTTACAGTCAATCTCTGTATCTGCAGTTTTGGTGTCTGTCGTCTTTATAGTTGCTGCCACTGTGATTGCTGTGCCTGTAGTTGCGGTCTCTTTATCTGCTGTTTCTGTGGCTGCTATCTCTTTAATTACTGTCTCTGTATTTACTGGCTCTGTAGTTCCTAAGCTCTGAAGCTGCTGTTCACTAGCCCTACTGTGACCTACTCTGAAGAGATTTTTCAACAGCCTGCTCTTCAGTTTGAGCCTCCTCCAGATTGGTCAGATAGGAAGGAGAAGTAGTTAGATTGACTCCTGCCATGAGGGGGCCATGTCTGCATATGAAACACTTGCCCCAGCCGTTCCTCATGTTCCTTTTCGCAGTTGCTATCCTGTTAACCCCTTCAAAACATAATGGGATGAATAGTACATTCATTCACCAGTACTGTTTCTAATCACCTCATTTACACATGAATACATTATACACTTTTAATGGATCAGTATTAATGTAATCACTTTAACAGAAATTATTTGATTATCATATAAACCATTCAAAGTGAATACCTAATTTGTAGTCCATTAAACGTGTGTGTATCAACATGGTGCAAATGATAGCAAACAAAACCATAAAAATATTAATTTTATTATCTAACATGAAACAGTGAACAATGAATCATGGTGAGAAAAAGGTTAAATCATAATCTGTATCCAACAGTCACATAAAATGAATGTCACCCAGCTGCGGTTGAACACTGCACTCTTCTACCTGGTAAAGCAGTGATAAGATACTGCTGAGGGGCACTAACCCACTAAAACACAGATGTTTTATATTGATTTTTAAATGAAATACCGTATCTCTCTCAAGTTGTTAAAACGAATGTAAATGTAGAATGCAACTGACTTCCATTTTAAAGTGAAAAATCACATAACAAAGATGACCAAAAACACAAGAAAAAAGGGGAAAGAAATATGCCACACAATAGCATACAAGAAAGTAAGGTGATCTAAATATAAACCTTATAATAATGAAAAGTAATCAGTGCAATACGATATTTGAACGTCTATGGATAAATTAACACATCCTGTGAAGTTATAGTGCCCGGTAAAATAGACCAGCCCCAGTGCCTTATTTACTTGTGTCCTTTATGTATATTTCACCATGTTATTTTGTATTTTTTAATTGAACTTTAATTTATTGAGGATTGCAAGCTCTGTTGACAGTTCCCACCTCAACATCTGTTTCAGTCTCTTTCTGTATGTTACCATTTTGATATTTCAATTTATTTTAATTGCTGCTGAGTCTATTGGTGCTAAGTAAATTGCGGTACTATTAAGGAAGGAGTCAGATATACAATATAACTACTTTAAGATAGCTTCCTAACAACATACCAGTAGGTGTCAGTGCCGTCACTTATAAGAACTTTTCATGAACTACAAAACTTTCTGGAGAATTACTGTATTCATATATTATTTCTGATTTAAGTTCCTCCTGTAAAATGCATTATTCAGGGTTGTTTTTATTAAATGTCCAATTCCTTTTTTAATTAATTTTGCATTATTACGGTACAATATATTCTGAGTGAAGTCTGAACACTGACATATTATGTGTTAATAGTTGCCTTGTGTAATGCCCTATTACAATGGCAATGTTAAGTTAAATATGTTCTTTTGTTATATTTACAGTTTAAAACTAAATGATGACAAACTTAATGGCACTTAAAAAGAGAAAAATCCCCAAAACACATTGATTGCAGTCATGGAAAAGTCAGGTCCATTCGCTTATATATTTTTTTTTGTTTTTAAGTGTCAAAGATCGTTTTAAAGGTTTTAAGAATGTGCAGTAAATGCTTCAATTAACATCAGAGTGTACAAGGCATACACATTGAAATCAGATAATAGAGAAGTTGTCAAAAACTAAATAAAAAAAAGTAGCTTAATCATATAAATATGGATATAGAGTACAGATTCTAGATAATAGATACCGGAAGCATCTTTGCTATATAAATAGCTCTTGATACAGGAACAGATTTATGAAGATAGGTGTCTTTTTAAATGTGCATATCCCTATTAGTAAACATATATTGGATTTAATTTTGAGATGTAATATAATATTTAAAATATATTTACTAAAAAAATTAGGGAACCTATATATTCTAAAGCCCTATATATTGAGTCTGTTCTGCTTATTTCCTTTTTATAATACATTAATGGTTAAAATCTGAATATCCTTTATGGCCAGTTGATAACAAGATATGCAATTATGTTTAGCTTACAGAGGAAAAAAAATATGGCAAAATTCACAGTTTAACTTCAGGTCAGTTCTGTTCATCGATATTCAAATGGGTGGATTTATTGGATGAATAGATAGATAGATAGATAGATAGATAGATAGATAGATAGATAGATGTGTAGCATTTTGAATGCATTTTATGTAACAATTATGGCTGGAGACAATCTTGTTATCATGCTGTCATTTATGTGTGTTAGCAGCTGTGTGTCTATTTATGTTAAACACATGCCCCAAATCATTAGCCAGAATAATTGTTGTATAATAATATCTTATTATAATGTCATTATAATATATTTTTTTTATTACAATGCAAATTTAAATTATGTTCTGTTTGGGTACTTCCTACAACACTTGTCATCTAATTTTATCTAAATATTTAAATATGAAGATGCTGCGTTATATCTCAGTTGTTTTGATTTTCAGATCACATTTTTAAAACATTTTTCTGAAACATGGTATCCTATTTTTCAACACTTTAACATATTTGTATAATATGGCAAGAATTGTAAATATATTATTATAATAATAATCCAGAAACCCTTACTTAAAATTTGACTTTTCTAAAATGTACTAAATGTTATGATTTTAGATAAAATTATTTTATATCTTTTTTTTAATTATTCTTTTAGAGTGACAAAAACATTAAATTCTTAATTGTTTTTGCATACTATTTTTTGCAAAACCAACAACAACTATTTTAAACTAGCTTTTACCTTATACCATTTTAACCAAAGTAAAGACATGTATAGAGTATTAATACTTTAATTACAAGCTAGAATAGAATATAAAGGCGGTAGTCTTCAAATAAAGTGTTCAAAAACATACAGATAATGCTCATAGACAAACCTATTCTTAAGTGCTTTGTTTAATCTACCACATAAATTTAATGTTTTTTCTGTAATTATTTACAATTGTTAATAGAAGTTTCATTTTTTTTGTATGAAAGGTGTTTTTAAATTATATTTCTGAAAGGATATTTTGTTTAAACCACATGCAAGAATCAACTAGTGAAGACACGATTAAATAAAAGTAAAAATTTGATACTAGAATAGGAGGTGAGTCAGTGGAGGAAATAAATTTTATTATTAAATATATAGTGCTTACAATTTTATGCAGCGCTATGCACAGAAATTTCCAGGTACAATTTTTTTCTGTTCAATTAAGCTGTTTTTGGTGCCTGGAGGAAAAAAAATCTGTTTTTGGTGCCAGGAACATGCACAGACAGGGCCTGATTTGTTAAGGAACATAAATGCAGAAACTGACTATTAACCAATGAACCCAAGAACATTCAATTAATCTTTGAATGTAAATGACACTTCCAACAGGCTACGTAGGCAGAATGAGGAAGGGGCGTATTCATGTATAGTAAGATCGTACCAAGCTCAAGCGCATGTAGCAGCATCCAATTCAAGCTTTGGGTAGCTCTAAGGTACTTGTTTTTCAGCCATATCACTTGCACCAGCTACAGGTCAGGTATAAGTGCTAAATGATAATAATAAGGCTCGCATATACATGCTAGAAAACATATATATTGACAATATCAAGAATGAGTGCTGATGATAACCAAAAAGCAGCCTAAGTCATCATAAGAGGAGCCACCTGCTTCCCCAAACAGATATACATAACAAAATGATCACTTACAGCGCTGAAAGGGTCACACATACAGGAATGCCAGCATCAAACAGAAAGATGTAACATAAAATGAAATAGACATAGAGCAGTACAGTCCCAACAGTTGAATGGGGTATCCACAGTATTAAGGCAGATAGACCCGCTTCCAGGTGTGTTCCAGATAGTCAAATAAAGGATAACCACGTGAAGGGGCCCCCCTTGGTTGTATGCTTACAAGCTAATTTCTTTAAATACAGCACATCAATCAAAGCTCGATGGAGATGTTGGCCGCTGACTTCACCGCATGCTCCAACATTAAAACATGTGCAAAAAAATAGAATCATAGCATAATACCATTTATTTAAATGACAGTAAAATATCGAATAAAATCCACAGAGTTGGTCTGCTTCTAGGAGCGTACCTCAAGGCAAAGTAAATACAGCATGTACATTGTAACAGGGAAAATACCCCAAAGTCCAAACGACTTGTAGCTGCTGCCGCTATCCTCTGGTCGTCCCAGCAATCGTTTCCCTGTTAATCCAAAGGCTCTAAGGTACTTGTTTTTCAGCCGTATCACTTGCACCAGCTACAGGTCAGGTATAAGTGCCAAATGATAAGGATAAGACTCGCATATACATGCTAGAGCATGTATTTGCAATCAAGAGCAACTAAAAAATGCATGTTATGTGCAGTAGACATTAATAGCATCCTGATAAAAGTATTTTATAGAATGGAAAAATGAAAAACTATTTTTTAATAAGTTTTCATTAATAGCTATTTTATTAACAGGTGATGATTCTTTTTTTTTTATGTGTGTTCTAATGGGACTTCACATTGAACATATGTATATTATATATTCAGCAGTGTGTTGGGTCTGTCTTAATACGGCAAGTGTCCTATAGGCAGAGCGTACTTCAGAGATGTTTCTTCGGATCCGCTTCTAGTTGAGTATGGAGGTGAGTATGCCTGATTTACGTGTGTCTTTAAAAAACAATGCACAATATGTTCACTTGCGTTCCTTCATGAATCAGGCCCACAATGAGTAACCTTTATGAAAGTTGTCGTTCCTTATTGTAATCGATCAGATGTTTGCTATTCTTTTCTAAATACAGTGAAGAGTGACCAATTATTCAGCTCCCTTGACCACTTAGCTACTTTTTTCTCTTATTCTCATTAATAAAAATGACAATAAGGGGTAGATTTACCAAACCGCGGGTTTGAAAAAGTAGAGATGTTGCCTATAGCGACCAATCAGATTCTAGCTGTCATTTTGTAGAATGTACTAAATAAATGACAGCTGGAATCTGATTGGTTGCTATAGAGTTAAATGTTGGTTATGCTATGCCTATACAACACTTGCCGTATTAAGACAGACCCAACACACTGCTGAATATATACAATACATATGTTAAATGTGAAGTCCCATTAGAACGCACAGAAAATTGGTTATAAGAGTTAAATGTAATAAAGGTTATTTTTTTTTTCTTTATTTGAAATCCGTGCTACAGTCTGATGTCTCGTGCATGTGTATACTGGACTTGTATAGCTTCAGTTACACAGTGTTTGTGCAGACAGAATCTTCCATTGACGGTTTGAAAAATATGTTTGAGTCTGAGGGAGAAATGGAAGGTTGGAAATTGTAGCATGTAGATGTAAAAGCAAAATCGCAATTGAGATTTATTTTTTTTACATACAATACATGGAAATGGCAGTCTTTCATTTCATTCCTTGTCCTGTCACTAACTTCTGTCAATCAAGATCCCTGTTTTAATGTTTGACAGCGTAAAATCTTCATTTCAATATTTAGCATGCAAATAATTGCTGGTGCTGGATCCCTTGAGGGTGTTTAATGAAAGAGAGCAATATTTTCCAAATATTAGGTTCCTTCCAGCCGCAAAATGGGTTGATACACTTTTGGAATCAATGACTGGAAGATAATATTTAACATTTTCTTAATCAATATTTGTATTCTAAGCATGGAACTCATCTACTGAGAGCTGATACATCAGCTTAAGTTTAGGCAGCACTGTGGTGTGTTTGTTAACATGGGTCCAGTTTGTTTGTTCTTCACATGTTTATGTGAGTTTCCACCAGCCACTCCTCTTTCCTCCCACAGTCCACAGTTCACTGGTAGTTTAATTGGCTTCTGACAAAATGGACCCTAGTGGGAGTGTGTGTGGTAGGAAATTCATAATATTATCTCCAATGGGGCAGAGACTGATGTGAATGACTACATATTCACTGTACAGCATTGCAAAATATGGTTTGCGCTATATAAATAAATACTATTAATAATACTTTCTTGTCACTGCTATTTTCCACTATAACAAAGTCACTTATTAGAGATGAAAATCATATAAAATAAGATTCCATGGTAGATACACTGTTAATGTGGTGGTAGCCATTTTGTGAACTGAACAATATTCATGAGAGTGCTGCCTATTGATACATTAGAAACTAGTGAGATCACAGAGGTACTTCAGAACTAACATTTATGAGGCATAACTGATATGCATGAGGCACCTGTTTCTAGTGAAGTGATCGGCTGCAGTCTTATGAGTATTTTAATGCATGTACTTAAAGCAGACATTTTCACCTCCTTATGTTTGCGGAATCTCCCTCTACTGATCAGTCTGTGGGTGCTATTATAGTAACCAAAACTAAGTAGCCTAGTCTGTTAACCAATCACAGCCTTCCTTTTGGTTACTATAATTGCAGCCAGAGCCTGATCACCAGAGGTTGCTTCAGTAAGCTGAAGGAGGTGAGAAATGTTATACAGCCCCACTGCTGCTGTATGGGGATTTGGCAGATGAAGTGCCCAAAATCAGCTGCACCCCTTGCAACAATGTATTATTTTGTGTCCAGCTCATCTAAAATGTGGATTGAGAGATTGAACAAACACTTTAACTAGGGGTAAATTTAAGATTGGGGTAAGGATTGTATCAGAACAGAGCTAGAACAAAGCTTATCATTAGGACTAAATAAAGGTACTTAACATTTTTTCCCTACTTTGTATTTTTACTTTATGTTAAAAGGGATCTTTACAATTTGTGGGCATGTCCTCTGTCATAGGAACCCTTTTTTCAATAAAAGTAAACACTGCTTCCTCTACTAAAACTGCTCCCCCTTCATTATCTAAAATCTTGCCTTTATTCCCCTAATATACTGTTTGCTGGAGATGTCTTTATTCAGTCATGCAAGTAAGGGGACATTGTATGTGTCACATTAGAATAGTTAATGTTTTAAGTACATCAATTTTTGTGCACATATAAATGTGATTTTCTATATAAAATGCACCTAGGTGACACAAAATGCAATCCATTGAATGTATGACTGGTACTCCATCAATGCACCCCATATTAAGTGCAAAAATCAAGTCCATTCAAAAAAGATTTGTGGTCACTAAGCCAAAATATATCTTCCAAAATCTGTAGTATCCGCATTTTGAAGTTTATTCTAATATCTCATCCTGCAAAATAAAATCAAGGTCATACAATTACACATATTACAGCAGCTAGATTTCTCTATGAAACTTTTTCAATTACTTTGAGCTGAAGAAGCAAATTTTGTTCCCTCCAGTTGCTACCATATTAAAATGTTAATCCATGTCTGCAGAGATATTATCATGTCCAAATACATAGATATAGGTGTAGATATAAGGTATTACAACGCAGAGCCTTTGTATATATCATTGCTATCTTTTTGACATTTATGTGAATCCTGTATATGTGAGGAATGTAATGTGGCAGTTTATGTGTGATAAAAGGTGTTACATAGAAGACAATTGATGTCACTTAACAAAACTATTGCTTTCATAAATCTACTGTATGTCCAAATCAAATTTTTCAACTAATACTAAAATTCTTCCAGATTACTTTAAGTTCAAACTCTTATTTATAGCTGACACAATGTAATAACATATTGTACTTTTATTCCGCAGGAAATTTCTATAACTGGCACTGTTAGTGACTACAGTCCATAGTATTTGTTTTAAATATCTTTACTTAGCAACATTCAGCAATAAATATGTCATTTGCATTACTCTGCTCTCAAAGCATTAAAACTTTATTGTTTCCGATGATGTCTGTTCAGGAGCCTGTTTTTAATCTAGACTTTGTCCTGAGGATAAGTTCATGTTCCTTCCTTTGCTGTCCGTTACTCATTTGCTGCACAGGAGATAAAGTTTGATGTTCTGCATGTGTTGGATCAGTCTCACACTCCCGTTACCCCTATGCAGGGCCTCAAGGATTTTGTAATGTCTCCTTCCAGCTGGTTAGTATTTACAGTGCCTCAGCTATATTAACTTTTTATTTAACAGAGATTTTATGAGTTGAATATTCAAGACTAATAGCTGTATAGAATATATGGTAGAGTCAAACCTATTGCAAAAAAAAATACTGCTTTCAGAACACAATCATAAAAGTTGCACATGTGAGTGTGACTATAGGTATCAAAGCTCTTTGTGAAATATAAAGACGGGAAACTATAGCTGCAAAAAGAGAATGTGAGAATGTAGAACAAAGGGCAAAACAAACAGTGTTGCAGTTAGAGATTAGCAAAGCATTTTTAGATATTTTCTGAATATCAGTAATTCACTGCTGGTGAACAGTTTGCAAATATCTAGCTGAAAGAAAATAGGCAACAAAAAGCAATCAGAATACAGGTGCTCTTGACATGATTGCAGATCTCAGTCTTGTCCCTAGGTGCTATTGCGCAACAATGACATTGAAGCATTCTGCTGCTGCTTTTGTTACAATAAGTAATATACTGCTATTGATCACTTACATCCTGGAGCAAAACTCTTTTTTTAGGATCAGTAAGCTGTGGGGGCAACTTGAGGTAAAAGGAAATAGAGACAAAGGGGACAGATAATTGGAAAGGCTACTCACTCCTACAGAGATATAAGTGAATAGTTAATATAGTGAATAGTAGCACTAGATGTTGTATATAATTCTGTATATCCCAACCCTCAAATCATAATCTTAATTCAGAAAAGATTTCCAGGCCCCCAGTTTGACTTAGTAGCAGGTGCTAAGTGGTGTCAAATTGTCAAATTTTAATATAACTTAATAAATACATGTCCTTGTTATACAAGAATATCTAGGCGTGGGATGTTTTATTTGGAAACCCCATATATCTGGGACATGAGCACTGAGCATTTATTTTTTTAGTCACTGTAAAGAGCATTGCTAAATAGGAGAGAAGTTGATGAATGGTGCTGGAGTGGGATAAGGGGGATGAGTGCCATGTGGTCCACAGGCCAATGGCAGGATGGAAGTAGTAAAGGAGACCAATGAGCTGCGGCAAGGGCATGGCAAGAGGTTTAAGGATGAGTAGAAGGTGGCAGGAAGCATACCAATTTGTGATTCCTGACACTTCCACACACAGATACAGCATTTTCACAATGAACGCTACTTCAGCAGATCCCACAGACTTACCTCTCCTTACTTGCATCATATCCAGCATTCAGCAAGGCACAGCTTAGCAGCATCCATCGAGTAGGTGGGTGCATCCACTGCTATTTCAGTACAGACCTGATGAGGATGCCTCCAGCTCGCATCAGTGCAAATCCACTACTGGCGCCAAATCAATGTGAGGATAACTATGATGCACTTCAGTGAGAAAGCAAAGCTGAACGAGAAAGAGAAAGCCAGATTTATTAAGGAAAGTTAAGCAAAAGTAAGTAAGGCAAAACTATGTTGCATTGGATGGGAGGTAAATTTAAAATGTAATGGCAGATTTATAGTTGAGGTAAGTCATGTCCTAGATCAACTTTAAATTTAAGTGTACAAATAAGCTATTAAGTATTTGTGTTCTATAAGAAAAAAACAGCCAGTATTTACTTTATGTGCAAAATAATAAACTAATTTGCACCCCTTCCATTGCAACATAGTTTTGTCCAGAAAACTTGAGTAAGAAAACTTATTACATTTTTTTGCTTAACTTTCCTTAATGAATCAGACCCAAAATGACAGGATTAATGCAGGCACAGGCATAGCTGCTATACGAGCACAGGGACTCCCAGTTCATGGGTTTACATTGCATTAATGCAATTTTTTAATGGGCCCCTACAGCTGCTCAATTTTTTCTTGATTATTGACAATTACAAGCAAGGGCGCCATGATGTACTTAGTTGCCTGAACATGCTGCAAACCTAATATGCTACACTGTACCCTGGCTGTCAGGCCCTGTATTACGTCTCAGCACCCCAGATACAGATGTCATCAGTATAGGGCTATACCTGTTGCAGACACAATCATAAGGAAACAGGGGGCTACTACAACAGAAGCCCAGAACTGAGTTTCCATGAGCTGGGTGTTTCTCTACAGACAGGGACTTTCAGTCATCATACTTCATCTGTCAGCACAAAGACAGCTGAGAGTCGGGATCAACAGAAGCACCCAGTATTACTAGAAAGGAGTCTGCAGATGCCAGCAGCGAATGTCTCACCCAACATGGTGCCAGAATAAAGACAGTACTGGGTCCATGCCACTTCTAGTGGGACTCCAGTAGCAGCACACTGGTGCAATCTCAACAACTGATGAGATCTAAGAAGAAGGAATCCTTTGCAACATATGACAAAACTAATAGCAATGTCCAAAATGTACATTTTAATATTAGAGATGTTACCAATTCTCATGTATGTTTAGATAATAGCTCAGGTTTGGTTACCTCAATGGAGTCTGAGATTGATTTGGTAAATAAGGTTTTAAAAGAGCAGCTGCACATAGTGAGTGATAGCAGCAAATGATGGAAGTTAGCAGGCCCAGGGCTGGACTCAGGGTGCAGCTTGGGCCTCTGTCATCCCAAAACAAATCTGTTGGCTTCTTGCAGAGGGGCATGGCACCAGGTTTCAATTTAGGCATGGTAGCAGATCACTTACCAAAGCAGACAAAGAGGGACATTGAAAAGGGTGCCTTCATAGGTATATTCACTTTTACTGAAGTAGACCTGAAGGTTAAGAAGATGGCTAGCTAGAAGGGAGCAGCACAAGTGAGATGTTTGATTACTACAGCTGTTACATAGAAGCCTATCCGGACATGGCGATGGACATGTTGGAGTACACTACTTGCATACATTCCCGATGTCACGACTCCGAGTGGTTTTGTAGATCCCTTGCCTCTGTCTATATAGGACCTGCCCAGGAGTGCGGAATCTAACGGATAGGAGGTATTCACCAGGGATCCCCGCAAGGGGATATGGACTCCGCTGCTCCTATTCCGCAGGTCGCGGTCTCCCAGGCAAGGACTGACAGAGGATAGTGGTGGCAACACACAATTACACGGTGGATGAGAAGACACAGAGTAAAGAGTTCAGGATTCACAGGCTTCAGTAATAGTAGTAATAAAACACTGGAGATGGTAGCTATGCTGTAAAGTAGTATATTGATCGATGGTACAATGGAAATTGAAGAATATATATATATATATATATATATATATATATAAAACGGCAGATATTAAATACACGGCAATTAGGACACAAGCAGGATACAGATCACGTTATGCCACTTCAGAATTGGTAACTCTTGACAACTGTATGGGATGAGTAAACAATAGTTCAAACATAGGATGACTGTTAGGAACTCCCTAGCCAGCACAATAAAACTCGGAGTCTACTCCGAAAGCCTGGTGTTCGCTGGAGCCCCTAGTGGTGGGGACAGACTTGGCCGCAGGCTGACAGAGGGTCGAGAATCGTATACCGGCTAAGGGGAACCCAGGAGTGGAGTGATTGGCAGACAGCAGCGTGGGGTTCCGGCAGAGTAAACCAAGGTCAGAGGTCACAAGCACAGGTTCATAATCCAGGGACAAGCGAAAGATCAGGGGCACAGGCGGAGGAGCAGAATCCGGTATTCAGGCAAATGGTCAGGGTCAGAAGCGTAGGTTCAAGGTCCAGGAACAAGCGAGGGTCATACACGGGAAGTCAGTCACAGGTTTTAACACCAAGCAGAGAGAGAACAAGCAGGCAGCAGAACTGTGAACAGGACGCTATAACCGGCAGTGAGGCTGCAGACCTCACTGCCTTAAATACCAGTATCAGCCAATCAGAGCTTAGCTCTGATACTAGTTACAGCCCCTGCCTGATTGCGCCAGACTGCGCATGTGCCCTACTATCTAGTGCGCCCAGAGCGCCTAGGCAAACCTCCCGGCGTCCGGCCGTTGCCCGGGCCGGATATCCGGAAGTGACGTCCCGGTCGCCATGGCGGCGGCCGGGACGTCTGAACACACAGGAACTGAGTCGCGGCGGTGCCCGCGTCCGCCGCGGCTCGTGTCAATGACAAATGTAGAATGCGTGGATCCAATAATGTAACACACGGCAGATTGATGTGAATCACTGGTCAACAACAGTTCCAAGAGAATGAGAATGTAGAACTGTTGATCCGTAGCTAAAGATGATTCTACATAGCAGGTGGGTTACAAGTATCACGATAATTCTCAGAATATAACAGAAATAATCGTTGGAACTGATGTTCTACTATTAACAGTCCCAGAGATATAGTTGAACAGAAGAAACTTCAAACAGTTCATTACCTAGAAGTAGCAAGAACGAGTATAGGACTGCAGATAACTGATGTCTTCCAATAAACATATGAATGAAGAAAACAGCACTGTAGATCAGCCGGGCAAAAGCAGGAACTTGAACCATGGAACTAGCTGCAGGCCGTAGTAATTTAGCAGGTAGATTAATCACAAGGAAAGTCTCAATAGAACTCAGCATTGAAAATACAACAGCAGGTGTGCAGGCTTAACCACAGGTGCAGCAATCAACTCACAGTGAACGTTCAACATGAAGCTTGATAGCAACCGAGGAGTTCAGCAGACCAGCGTGGAACTACAGGTACCAGGTACGATGGTTGTAGATACAGAAGTCCAGCAAACAGGTAACAGCAGCGAGAGGTTCAGCAGACAGCGAGGAACTACAAGTACCAGGTACGATAGTTGTAGATGCAGAAGTCCAGCAAATAGGTAACAGCAACGAGAGGTTCAGCAGACAGCGTGGAACTACAAGTACCAGGTACAATGGTTGTAGATGCAGAAGTCCAGCAAACAGGTAACAGCAACGAGAGATTCAGCAGACAGCCAGGACCAAGGCAGACTGAGTAACACAAAGAACAGGCAATGAGCCAAGGACCATGGGTAGTTTAAGTAATACTCCAGAACCAATGAGAATCGAAGGGAGGCCCAAGCAAAGCAGTCAGGAACACCTGTGCAAAGGTAGTATCTTAGAAACAGGAATAGGTTCAATCACAGTTCCCAGAGGCAAGTCACAATGTTGGCACCTATCTATGGGACCGGCGTGTGACACCCGACCTGGTTAATCTTAGAATGCAATGTGAACACAAATTGCTTTTAAAAATAAGCAAACAGCGATAGGTTCCAATTTCCAAGTAGATCCAAACGGTCACCCCAAAAGCGTCTGAATCAGCAGGCACAAGAGAACACTTGAATACGCACAACTGGGTGCGAGCATCCACTCTTTGGAGGAAAACCTCTCATAAGACCCAATCAGGGACCTGCTACCGTGAACAGCTTCCCTTGGGCGAGAATATTCTTATCTTACCTTTGCTTACTTTATCTCCTTCATCTCTGATGTGCTATCTACAACCGCTAGTGTCTATTATGGACTTGTTTAGCCCATCACTATTTTTCTAAAGTTTTCTATAGATTTCTAAGGTTATAGTGTCATAATGTTTTCTAATATTATAATTTTCGATTAAGCTGTGTGTTCATGCATAGTTGTTTGTTGTTCTTTTTACAAAAATTGAATATGTTAGTACATATATGTAACAGAGGTCCTGCGCCTCTCTGGAGGATAGGGGCCTGGGCTGAGATTACCCGGGACTCTGATGAAGGCGAGGTGCGGATCATCTACCTATGTTTGTTTGATTGTCGCTGTTTATTGCCCTCCTCAGGGCTCCAAGACCGAGTGCTATATTCCGGACCATGTCTGGACCACGGTCCTATATGGTTTGCCGGAACGGTCTTATAAAATTGCCAATGATTCGTAGCTCTTTATTGATACGGATACTTCAGTTTAAGCATTTTTGGCTCCCTGACCCTCTTCCCTTCCCCCTCATCGCTACTTTCTTCAATTCTCCTCAACTACAAACCATTTATGGGTTAATACACCTTTTCCCCTTGTGGTGGTACACATGTAAATACTTAGAACTGCTTGGTAATGGTGGGTAGATTCAAATGCGTTACCCTTAATGTTAAGGGTCTAAATGTCCCGGAAAAGCGGTCACGTTTATTGCGCGACCTTATGGCCAAGAAAATTGACGTAGCCTTCCTACAGGAAACTCATTTCAAACAAGGTTTTGCTCCTAGGTTGAACAGCCGCCAATTCCCGCATGTCTTTACGAGTAATAATGCGGAAAATAAGTCCTTGGGAGTGGCAATTCTTATGTCCAATCGTTTGCCTGTTCAGGATATAGACACACATACATTACAGGAAGGCAGAGGTTTGGCAGTGACATGTATGATATCCACCCAAATGTATACCTTTGTTAATATCTATGGTCCGAACTCTAATCAACCTGTATTTCTAGAAAAGCTTCTGGACAAAGTGGAATCGATAAAGAAGGGCATCACCATAATGGGCAGAGATTTCAACTGGGTTCTGCATCCCCCGACGGACTCTTCTTCGGGATCCGCTAGACTGGCTGGTAAGCTGTATCGAAGGGTGAGACATACTATGCACGAACACCAGCTGGTTCACGCGTGGTGTCTCAAACACCCCACAGACCGTGACTATACTTTCTTCTCGCACCCACATAATACATATTCGAGACTGGACTATTTCTTTCTTACTCATAACCATTTGCCCCTGATCTCAGAGGTAGTTATAGGCCAGACCACATGGTCAGATCACGCGCCGGTGTTCCTGATGCTCTCTATTTCTAAGACAGTTAATAGACCTTACACCTGGAGACTAAACGAGCTTCTAATTCAAGAAGCGTATAACAAGACAGTGATAGAAGAGGCCATCACGGACTATGTCCAGACCAACGACACCCCCGACATTTCGAAGATATCTCTATGGAAAGCTCATAAATGCGTTATACGGGGCAAGCTTATTCAAATGGGTGCGGTTAGAAAGCGAGAAAAAATAGCCCATAGGGACTCGCTCCTAGAAAAAATAAAGACACTTGAAACGCGACACAAATCAGCTCTGGATTCCTCTGTTATGACAGAATTGACATAAATTAGGAAGGCCTTAAATCAACTAATGTCAGATAAAATTAAATATGACCTCCGTAGATGTCAGAACCAGTTCTACCAGTGGGGAGACAAGCCAGGGAAGCTTTTGGCCCGTGCCCTGTGCAAGCAGAGAGCACAACTATATGTTCCTCAGATTAAGACAGACGCAGGGTCCACACTAGTTCATACTCCTGATATCGCTGGGGCGTTCCGGGACTATTACGCCAAGCTCTATAAACTGTTTGACACACCTAACACAGCTAGCCACCCGACCAAGCAGGCCCGCATAGCAGAATACCTTGAGCGCATAGATTTTCCCACGCTAGATGAGGATTCTGTACAACTGTTAGAAGAACCCTTTACGATTGAGGAACTGGAAGTGGCGATCAAGACGACGCCAACAGGGAAAAGCCCGGGGCCGGACGGTTTTACCACTCTTTACTACGAAACCTTTAAAACACAGTTAGCCCCTCTCTTGCTACAGGCCTTTAACTCTGTCTCTGCCCAGAAACACTTTTCTCCTCAAACACTAGCTGCCCAGATTACTGTATTGCCAAAAGAAGGGAAAGATCCAGCTTCATGTGCTAGTTATAGGCCCATCTCTCTACTTAATGGGGACATTAAGCTTTACGCTAAACTGATTGCAAATAGATTAAAACCATATTTGACCCAAATCATTCACTCCGATCAGGTGGGGTTTGTTCCGGGGAGGGAGGCGAGGGACAATACCACTAAGATAATCAATTTGGTACAATATGCACACACCGCCAATATTCCTACGGTTTAACTATCCACAGATGCTGAAAAGGCGTTTGATAGAGTGGATTGGGAATTTATGAGGGGGGTCCTCAGTCATCTAGGTTTAGGCCCATTGAGTTTGGCCAGAATTGATGCCTTGTATACGAAGCCAACGGCAAGAGTCAGGGTTAACGGGGAACTTATCAGAACCCATTGTAATATCCAACGGCACCAGACAGGGATGCCCCCTGTCTCCGTTGATCTTTATCTTGTGCATGGAAGCATTGGCCCGATCCATCCGGGCAAACCCTGATATCTCTGGTCTACGGTTGGAAGACAAAAGCTTTAAATTGGCACTTTTCGCGGATGACCTCCTGGCAATCTTCACTAACCCTGTGGTTTCGATTCCTAATTTAGTGTCAGAATTCCAGCAATTTGGCGAGCTGTCTGGCTTTAAAATTAACTACTCAAAATCGGTAGCACTCAACATCTCTGTGCCCGAGGCAGTGGTTGAAGGCCTGAAGCCAGCATTCTCATTCACATGGCATCCCTCACAACGTAAATATCTGGGGGTGTTTATCAACAAGGACAACACAAAGATTTTTGAGGACAATTTTATTCCTATCACCAATACAATTTGTAGGGATCTGAGAAACTGGTGCCCGAAGGGCTTTTCCCTGATAGGCAGAGTCAATGTGGTCAAGATGAATGTATTACCACGGATCCTCTACTTGCTCCAAACACTCCCCATACACCTTCCCACTTCTTGGTTCAAGACGCTACATAAAGCAGTTAGGAACTTTGTATGGAAAGGGAGGCGCCCCCGTTTTAAACATGACATTCTATATATGCGGAAACACGCTGGGGGATTACAACTCCCCAACTTTGCATTATATTATGATGCGGCCATACTAAATAGGGTGGTGGACTGGACAAGGCAGAGACTGGACAAGCAGTGGGTCTGGATAGAGAGTTACGTTGTAGGCAAGGCACTTAAGTTCTCACCATGGCTACACTCACTCCCTAAAGTCATTCACCCGACCGTTACACCAACCCTGGCTAGATGGGCCAAATTACGCGTGACTCCTCACATTTCCTCACGACATTCGCCTCTGACCCCGATATTTGACAATCCAGAGTTTCCCCCAGGACTTACTAGACAGACGTTCAGATGTTGGATTGGGGCAGGGCTGGCCAGCTGGTGGACGCGTCTGGGGTATTACCCTTCACCATTCTCCAAGCTAAATGGAAACTACCAAATGCGGAGATTTGGCGATATATACAGCTCCGCCATTTTCTGGGATCTTTGGAGGTTTGGGAGTCGGGGGGGGTGGCCACTTACTCAGTTTGAATCTTTATGTACGACTGCATTATACCCTAGCCATACTTTGTCTCTCATTTACAGTATCCTCATTGAACATGCTTATAATAAACAACCCACCTTCATTTGAGAATGGGAGAGGGAGCTGGCTTGCTCGATACCTGAGCAAGATTGGAAAAATATCCTCCTACGCACTCAGTCAAGCTCGGTCAGTGTACGGATGGTGGAGACACAATATAAGATTTTGACTAGGTGGTATAGATGGCCCAACCTGCTGGCTAAGATGGTTCCTGGGGTGTCAAACATGTGTTGGCGATGTATGTCGGCGCCAGGTACTCCGTTGCATATATGGTGGGAGTGCATAGCTCTTAGAACTTTTTGGGATGCAGTCCTTCCAATTTCTAAAGAAATAATGGGCGTTGAACCACCTAATTGCTCCAAATACTGGTTATTGAATCATAATAAATTGACCATCTCTAAATATAAAAAATCAACAATTAAAAACCTTAGCAACGCGGCAAAGGCCGTGATCCCGGTGCATTGGAGATCACAGAATATTCCTACCATCAAAGAGTGGTTTGCCCGTTTAGAATCCTATAGAATGATAGACGACATACTCTATTCATCAAGGGACAAATATAGGGAGTATTACTATATATGGTTCAAGTGGCTCGAATTTAAGGATTCACTACTATATTCTCAATGGAATAGGTGAACCCCCCCTCCTCCCCCACTCCCCTCTTTCTCCCCTCTGATCTATCCCTCCTTCCCTGTCTTTATTCCTCTTGGTCTTTCCCCCATTCCTACATGATGTATTACGGTATACTAAATGGTACTTTGTTTTCTATACTGGTGCACTGTCACATCTTATTCGTGTAATTGTATCTTTAAATGCAATATTTATAAATGTCTTTAATGCATCGTTCAATGCAAAACAGATATGTTTGTAAAAGCTGTTTAATTTTTTCAATAAAAAAAGAATTAAAAAAAAATAAAAAAATAAGCAAACAGCAAATCATTTCTATTTGAACATAGGTATAAGTCAGTGGTTCACAAACTTTCTCAGTTCAAGGCACCCTTAGGGTCTCCATAATTTTTTCAAGGCACCCCCTAAGTCCAGACAATTACGGGATAGTCCTGATATTTAAGTAGTTGGGCCAAAATAATGTAATAAGTATTTAGGTCAGGAGAGAAATCCTTATTAAGTTGTTTGCAAAAATAATACACATAAATCCAAGGAAAATTGTTAAAAAATATATATTTCAAAAAAACTATTTACAGCACTAATTAACAGGAATATGATCAAACAAAATAAAACAACAATATGTATAAAAATGGTTATTAAATTTTTTTATAAAAATACCAAATTTATTATTATTTATTAATGGGATGTGTGCACCTGTTGTGCACTACACAACTTTTCAAACCTTGGAATCAACTTGGACACTGCCACCCTTATTTCCTGTTTCACATTAATTTTTGAACAGTACTTGCTTTTTATTACAGCAACAGCCGAAATCCCAGCTTCACACAGATATGTTGTTGCAAATGGAACGAGGATTCACTGTGCTTTAGCATTGGATATTCATCTTTAATAGATATCCAATGATGCAAGGGCTTCCCTGTGGTTAATGCAATGGGTCCATAGTGCATCAGGAGCTTTGCTTCTTATGAGTGCCTGTAATCCTTCATAACAGCCAGACATAGAGCGACCACCATCAGTACAGACAACAAAGCACTTTGTCCACTCTAAGTTTTCACTCATAAAAGTGGCAATGATCTCAAACAAGCCTTGTGTCTTTGTACCTGCAGTGATACTTTTACGAAAGAGAAGGTCTTCCACAATATTGTCACCGAGCATTCTTGTTACTGTCTGATGCCTCATCTAGTTGTAGTGCGAATTCGGGGGAGTTTGCCGTACGCTTGTCCGGCGGACAAACGTACCCCGCTCACAGCTGGCCCTGGCCGCGGCACCCCTGTAAGTTTGCCGTGACGCACAGTTTGGGAACCGCTGTATAGTATAAGTACATTCTGGCTATACTTAACTTACCATATGAAAACAGAAAGAACAGAATGCAGGATACAAATATACATATGTCCAACATAAAATCTCTTCAGAACGCATGTCAAAAAAAATTATGTTAAATAAATTACCAACTCTTAATACTTTAATAATTAATATAAATCATTTTTTTAAATGTTAACATTTTTGTTTACATGGAATACTTCAATTAGAATGTTATTGGTGCGTACTGTACATAAAATGCATTTTTATAGTTTCTCTTAATTGCAAACGCACATTCTGGCATGCACACGTGCCAGTCATCACTATCAGTCGGCACTTATACCTGCCCTGCAGCTGGTGTAAGGGATAGGGTTAAAAAACACATACCTAAGAGATGTCCAGAGTTTGAATCAGACAAATGTGCATGCATTTGAGGTTGGAGCAGCAAGGTCGCACGCTCCTATGTGTAAGTGATATCGATTTTTGACCAAGATCCCCATCACACAGGATGAAACTGAGGGCCCCAAGTCCATAATATTATACTTGGGATTGACATGGATGAGCTGGAGTGCAGACTGCCAACAGAGAAGATAGCAAAACTTGACAAGATGATTAGCCTTTATGCAGGTGCAATCCTTGCTGGGTTTGTTGAACCATGCATGCCAAATGGACCTTAAAGGCGCCTAGAGTGGGTTGCAGCAGAAGTTAAAAGGAGACATTGTTTGATATGCGTTAGCAAGGAGCTTAGGGAGATCCTGCTGGTATTGGAATGTTTCATCCAGCAGTTCAATAGCTGGCAGATGTGGCCTAGTGCAGCACTGTCTAACCACGTCTTGCAGCTATTTACTGACATAGCTGGGTCTGCATGTTTCTGGGGCATATTTGCATGGAAAATGGTACACGCAGCTGTGGGCAGCTAGGTGGGTAACAAAGGGACTTACCGGGAATTTAACTTTGCCTAAGTTGTTTCTCATAGTGGCAGTGGAAGAATGTTATGGCTGATGCACTTTCAAAGGAAGTGGGAGGCTTTTAAAATAGCCACTCCACACACACAACAGGTAGGCTTAACATATCCCTCTCATCTTTGGCAGATAGTACAGGCAATCTAAGCAAGTTGGTGGTGATAACGCCACCTGGGAGAATTGGACACAGTTTCCGTCAGTAAAGATGGCAGAGAATAAGTAACCATATTTGTATTGTTAGAATTTCATGATAACCTAAATGATGAGTGGATATCCATGGACAGTGTTGACACCATACTGGCAGGCATCTCTTTTTCTTGTATGGCAAGGGATGAGAAAAAGGCCTTTGTAGTCTGCACCATAATAATAGGCTGGGCCAGAGAAGAGATTCAGGGGCCTGACCCCTGAGAGCCAATGATGGTAGAAAAGATTGAAGAAATTAGTGCATATAGCATTGGCAATATGTAGGAGCAAAGAGGAGGCAAATCTCTTTAAAACTGCATATATTATAGCTTTCTGCGAGGCAGCGAACCGGTGACTGTTTGGTGCCATAGTTAGATGTATGCAAACACTAGGCTGGGATGGGGCAAAATTCAGGATGCAATTCTTTAGAATAGGTGCAGCAACAACAGTAGTAGTCAAAGAAATCAAACAGTTGGGTAGATGGAGGTCAAATAGTTACAAATCTTATGTCATGCTAGCAGTGTGCTAGGCTTTCCAAGTCACTTCCACCCCATCTCCATATTTATCGGTCTCTCCTTGGTTAACAGCAAGAGGAAGAGAGTGTGGATCATCGGCCACTTCTTTTAGGCAGTCCCCCAGTTAAAGGTGGTGTGAAAGGCAGGTCAGACTGAGTGATAGTGGCACACCTCCACGGGATTGAACTAGGGATGTGAAAGCCCTGAATTTAGTCAAGTGTGAAATGCGACCATAAATGCATGTATGTGTATGTGTTTTTGGTACACGTGTGTAGTAGGGAAATGCATATATTTCACACACAAAAACAGACGTACTTCTAACCCTACCCTACAGCCCCATTGTCTCCAAGTATAACTACATTAACACTATTACCTATTTGTCTGATCCACACTAGTACTGCAGCCATGGAAGTCTTACAGTGCTGCTGAAGTAGAATAATTTATTTAGTAATCTTACAAGTATGTTTTAGCACTATGGGAGGAAACTGTAGCATCCAGGATAAACCCAACCACAGGAGAAAATACAAATTATATACAGATAGTGCCCTGGTTGCAATGAAGCTCCTGGCCCCAGCACAGTGAGGAACAATGCTAAACACCATGCCACCCAATAGAATAAACCCTTCTAAATGCACAATCTGCTCTCTGTTTCATGATCTTCTAAATATGAAATGATGTCTAATTGGTAGATCAACTTATTGGAGAACTTAACTGTAATATCTACTTTGGGGGGTAAATCTACCGGCAAATCTACCAGTCAAATCTATCTTAGGGGTTGTTCCTATTGTATAACATCTTTAGGATCAATGTTAAAAAACATCTTTGAACCTTTTTCCCAGGTCAATTTATTTTTTGCTAGGGGCCTTTCCTTCTTTTTCCATGATATATTTTAATACCAGATGCAACAATATAAACTTAACTTTTCTCTTGGGAAAAATAGTTTATCAATGCTTTTTGATTTTTGAAGATAATTCTTTAGTGGAAGTTTCCATAATTCCTTTTATAGCCTTAATTAACATAGATATATTCTTCTTATGAAGTAGACAAATTGTCTTCTGTAACTGATCTCATGAGCACATTTGGCTGTCTACATTAGCATATTTTGTCAGTTGATAGGAAGGGTTTGACCCCTAAAAGAAGATTTTAAATGTTATATGTATTGTCCTCTGTTTGCAGCATTTGAGGCATAAAGTTCTGTTACTATAAGAACACATCAGATAAATGTTCAGTTGAGATAAGCTGCTCACAAGTAGTTCATGACCTAGAACTAATTTTCCTCTTTTCACTTTATTCTCTTTGAGAGGTATAAAAGAAATGACTCAACATCTATAATAGAAATGATAAGAATAAAATGAGGAGGCATACAGATGGAAAACAATAAGGGGAATATATAATTTAAGTACAGCCTTTAAAATATTGATTTATTTCCGTTTAAAACACAAATATTGGTAAGAAAAAGCCAATAATGTAAAAAAAATATTTTTTTTACCCATAAACAAGAAAAGTACACCTATACCCTGTTCACTCTGCCTCAAAAACCCATATTATTGCCAGGGCAAGCCCCATCGACCCAGGTCGAGGCTCAGTGTGAACGGGTCCATGGGCATCTACCCGGGTCGGATGACTCGAGAATTAGACCAGAGTCTTTTAGAGGGTTATTCCTGGATCCGACCCATGTAGACTCCAGTTTGAACAGTGAGACCCGGGTCTCACCAAAACCTATTGAAAACAAAAAAAAACAAAAACAGAAAACCCATAACGTGAGGAGCCAATCAAAGCTCCTCTTGTGATGTTGCCATGGAGACCCGGGCAGACCCGTGTTCAGTAGGTACACGGTCTACCTGGGAATTTGCCGGGGTGTCCTGCTCTGTAACCTGGCAATATCCCGCGTTCAAAAACACGTGATATTGCCAGGTTGGCAGTGTGAAAGTGGTATGTAAAATGAAGTTAAAACAAAACAAAAAAACCAAAACTTTACCCGAGAGATTTACTTATTATAACCAGTGGCTACAAACCTTTAGACGGCAATTAGTTTAAGAGAAAATATGTTAGAAAATGGACTCAATTAGACATATAGGGCCTGATTTATCAAGGAATGCAAAGTGAACACAATTTGCATGCATTTACTCATGTATACAAGTACAAGCAGATCTGAAGAAACCTTTCCATTTGAATATGGATATAAGATTGCTCTGGCTATACAGTACTTGCCATTTGCAGACAGACAGAACACACTGCAGGATACGAACAATGCATATGTGCAATATAAAGTCCCATCAGAAGTAATAGAAAAAAAAATAAATACAGTTACACCTTTAATCATTAATAAAAATGAATTTAAGAAAAGTTATTTATTTTTTAATTTTTTTTATTACATAAAATACATTTATCAGGATGTTATTATTGTCTGCTGTACATAAAATGCATTTTTACAGTTGCTTCTAATTGCAAACACATATTCTGGCATGCATACTCATCCGTCATCACTATCAATTGGCACTTACACCTGCCCTGTAGCTGCTGCAAGTGATACAGCTAAAAATCACATGCCCAGAGCTTGAATCGCACAAATATATGTGAGCTCGGCCTTGGTATATCCGTTATGTACATTGCATATGTCCCTTCCCTCCCCCATTATGCCCTTCAAATCATAGGCTGTTGGAAGTGTTAATTGCATTTGAACTCGCATTGCATGCTTTTGCATTCACTGGCGTAAAGCCAGTTTCTGAGCATGCGCAGAGCAATTTTATGCAAAATACATCACACAGCAGGACTTATGTTCCTTGATTAATCAGGCCCATATTGTGTATATTGCAAGAATAACAAATTCCTGTGTATGGGCCATGGTCCCTGGCTTCAAACGTCACAAAGTGTTATGACTACCTGTCGGCTGATAAGACCCCTTTGTGAGTTCTGTACCTTTAGCAGCCCCCTTACTTATAGAATGCTATGTGTTCACCAATACACAGTTGCCTTCAGGGCTTCACCTGTAGTAGTAGTAGGGGCTTATCTGCTTAAGGTGTTTGTAGGTATGGATGGAACGCAACAGGAGACCAGCAGGGAGCAGGATAAAGACATGGATATTGCAGGGACACTGAGGGTGTTGGTGTAGAGTACAGATGCAAAGACTGCTTCTGGTATAAATGATCACTTAAGGCAGGAATACAGACAGGCTGATGGTCGCAGTAAAAAAAAGCAAAAATAGTTGAGCATGCAGAAAGAACATCGTACTGCTGAGACAGGCCAGATGCCCCTGTTTGTGGATGGAAGAAATGCTGAAAAGGAAGTACTTGTGAGTAGCATGCTGCAGATGGAGGTGGTGTTCAAGTCAAGTAATCTGTGCCAGAAATCAGTGTAATCAAAAGCCAGAGACAGGAATCAGTATCAATGGAGATGCAGAGCCAGAAGTCACCATAATGCAGAGTCAGGGATAAGGAGTCAGATGTCAACGTATGCAGAGTCAGGAATCAGTACCAATGGCGATGCAGAGCCAAGGATCAGGTACCAGAGGTCACCATAATGCAGAACTAGCGTTAAGGAGCCAGAAGTCACTGTATGGAGTCAGGAACTAACTGGAAGGTGTAAACACTGTTAGTTAGTACCAATATGAAGCTGGACAGATGAGGATTTACCTCATAGAGATCACCAGTGGGATTAGGGAGAGGGCACACCTCCAACAATATATAATCTGCTGATCGCCCCCAGATGTCACAAAATCGACCAAGGTGAACCTGAACTAAGCAAAAAACATGCATATGAATGTACAAAGTTGGAAAAAGGACGAAAATGATCATATTCAAATCCTAACACTTTACCTTTAATACAAAATGCACATGCTCATTTTAGGAGTGCGGGATTGTGACAAAAAATATGCATTTAGCATGCAAGGGACATGGCTGTTTCAGTGAAGACTTCCTTAAAGTCAAAGCTGACAGCTGCAGATGAAGAAGAGGAGGGTGACGTCCCATCATTCCTTTGCTCATGTTGTCTTATATTTAGGTGAAGTAAAAAGGAGAATGCAAATTATGCAATTGTGAATGTGAGAGATGATGAGGAACAGGAGACAAAGGACAGGGCGAGGAAGATATTTCTGCTGTAGACACTATTCTGGAAAGTTTACATACTAACAGAAATGTGGTTGGTATGAATAACCATGCAAAGTACTTGTTGATTTCACTGATGTCCAATCTATCTGATTGTGTGGAAAACTTTTATTATATGGGAGAAACCAGTCACACAAAAACAAACAAAATCTTATGCTGGCAGTAGTAAGCAGGAAGAAGATGGTGATAGGGTTGGCCCAACGAGCTTTGTCCATGAGTAGCATGACAGTTGTGGCCATCCATCCATTGCTAGCCCATATGCACTCACTTTTTTTCACCCAGCTAACAAAGAGTGCTAACCACTCTGCCAGCCATCCTAGTTGGTATGCAGCAGGTATAGAGTCGTCATATATGAACTTCTCTGTTGTGCTTGTGGCCAAAGTAGACCACAATAAATAGCAGATGTTCATAAAGACAGTAGGTTGGATCAAACCTACTACACTACCCAGGCTTTTTCTTGCATAGTAGTATTATTAGTATTAAAGAATACTAATAGTATTAAATTGTTCAATATTTGCAACAGTATTGATGTACATTGTATACATATATAATAAATAGGGCATTATGTCCATCATCAAATTGTTGTTTTCTTAATAATGTTCCACCACAAACAGGGGTGTAGATGTTCCTTCCTGTAAGATGTGTCTTATCAGTACATGATGTTTTAGGATGGTATAATACTTGGTGCTTTTTTCTTTTTTTCTCTCCGGTAAACAAATTAAGTAAGTATATGAAAATAAACAAAAAATATTGGGTCAGTTGTTTAATGGATCAAATATTAAACTTCCAGGGAAACCCCTATTATTGGTATAAACAAGTTAAGGGTAACACCTAATAAGTGATAACGGGATCCAAAACACCACAAAAAATGTTTCAAAACTCACATGCATGTATACAGGGGGAGGTCCACCTCAATAACACCCAGTTCGACCATATGAAAGTCTCACAGAGAACCGTTGTTCAATTGATATATAATGGAGACAAAATCATATATGGTGCATTACCCCAGAAAAATATATGTAACAATTTATTGCATGTATTAAAAGGCATCAAGGTCAACGGAATCAACAATGTATCCTGATAAAATCAGTTGTTATACTCCTACCAGATATTAGGAGACAAATCAGCATATAGTGAAACTCTCAAGCGGCATATCCGAATTGCAGTCCTGATCGTAAACAGCTGAAGCGGGTAGCTCCTATCCAGATGGTATGGGTCTGCAATGATGTAAGTCCGCAATGAGAAATAAAGAGTCCCGTAGAGTCGAACGCGTTTCAACCCCGCCTCTGGGGTCTTTCTCAAGGTATCTGGAAAGCTTAACCAGCTCTTCAAAAAACAACATTAAGATGAATAGGCACTGATTCTCCATAAACTTGAACACATCCACAGGAAGATGAGGATGATGTGTTATAAAATTGTATTGGCGTGTAAACATTAATATTGCTTATACTCAGCAGGGGTGTGGGGGATTTGCATAGTCTGGATTTTTGATAATTATTTCCCTGTTGAAACCTGTTTATAGAACAATCTTGCTGTTGTCCACATTGGTGGTAGTCACTAACACGACTACCACTACACCGACAACAACTTACCTGACTTCATAAGGCAGAATCCGGGAATCACGATAGTATGTTAACAGCGAAGATTTCAAATCACTACTTGTCACAATCGCGAACAATGCAGAAGACGGCGGACAGAAAGTCATGTGACTTTCTTGGTGTATACTATTATTAGGGGTGTTAAATGGCTAAAGCAGGGAGTCGCCGAATGGACAATATTTAACACCAATCCTTCTACTTTCTCCATTCCGTGGCTCCCTGCTTTACTCATTTAACACCCCTAAGAATAGTATACTCCAAGAAAGTCACTTGACTTTCTGTCTGCCGGCTTCTGCATTGTTCGCGATTGTAACAAGTAGTGAATTGTAATCTTCGCTGTTAACATATTTTCGTCATTCCCAGCTTCTGCCTTCTAAAGTCGGATAACTCGTTGTCGATGTAGTAGTAGTAGTTGGAAACACGTATCCAACCCGTCCATATTGTGGCTAATGTTTTTCCAGAGGAGGCAGCGTCAACACATTTATTTTTCAAATGAATACGTTTGATATTATCCGATTTTTTTTCAGCAATTTAAAATCACTCCAAATCGCAGGAGATAACTGGCGATTTGAATCCCAAAGTCGCTATATGTATTAAGTAGCGATTTTTAGTCTGAACTTCAAAATTGCTGTTCATCTCTTGCGATTTTCATCGATTTCAAACTCGCTGGAGGACCCCTGCCTTGTGTCCCCTTGCTATAGTGCCACCCACCCCTGCTGGTTTGCCTAGTGCTGGTTGCATTAAAATCGGGGGGGGGGACCCGCTCAAATTTTTTACCAATTTTCACGCAACCAGCTGTAGGCTGGCAGCACTAGGGTTAATAATGCTTAGAGGGGGAACACACATTTTTTTCTGCGGCATTCTAACAGTGATGTGTTTTATCATATTGCAGCAAGAAAGCAGTGTGTTGTAGCTGGCAATTTTTAAACCAAACTCAGGCGAGTTTGAACAGTCGCAGCTACATACATTTGGAGACTTGTATAGCTAGAGTGAATAAAAGTTGGGACCGCGATTTGTAGAGATTTTGAGAAGGGCAATTTTCAAAGCAACACAACTCTGGCGATTTTACATCACATCGCAGTTTCATACATTGGCGACTTTAATCTCTCCCGAGAAAATCGCAGGAAATTAGGTGCTTCTGTCTGTTGCTATACCTTGTGTAATGAAAAGCAGAATGTTCATTGTGACAGGATGCTCCTTTGCCACACTGTCTGTGTGTTGCTGGGGACCAGCTGGGCTTGCCTTATCACCGCCCTCTTTTCTTTATCCCAGATGCGCCCTCTAACTGCAGTAGGAGGGGCTTTTGCTGCTGCCACCACTAGACTCCTTAGTGGCAACTAAAACCGCATCCTTCTGGGTAACTCTCAATGCTAGTGTACACCCTTGCTGGTACACCTGATCACTTGCCTTTGGAACAGGGTTGCTGTGGATGGTTCCCCCTGCCTATCCCACTGGCCAGAGCTGCAGGGTAGCAGGCAGAGCGTTGGTACTAGGCACTGGGTTCCAACCTCAGAACAGCCGGATAGCGGATTAGCTTGGGCCTAATCTGTAGGTCACAGGAATTACAGCAGGTAAGTAGGCGTCAAAGCAGGTTCCTTAAGCAATGAGGTTTATTAACTCAGGAAGTCCTGAAAAGGACAGTTACTAGTTTGAGGTACTAGGGATATCCAGAAAGTACATATGGTATGATAATATAGGGTCAAACAGTGCGCTTTTTATACAGATTTACATAGATACCCTGGCCAGCCTCCTTTCCCTCTGACCAATACAGGTACTTTATGCAACCTGCCCATAAATCAACCTGGAGGGTTTAACACCTTTTTACATTGCTGCTAGCGGCACCACTACGTCTGAGCTTTTCTATTGAATGTTTACCATCAGGATATAACATTTCTCTAATCTTGCTTTGTACGCAATTTAATTTGCATAATTCACATTCATCTGTGATCACTTACAAAAGAAGTCTGCCAGCAACTATAATTAACTCCTCCTGTCTTCCAGGCTCAACAGACATTTTGGTCACTCAGCGATGAAAAGGTCTAGTTAACATGAGATTACCTGTCTCCAGACAGTTGCAAAACCCAAACATGACATATTGTCTCAAAAGTCAATACATTTCCACACATGCCAATATTAAAAGATAGTACATTTGCAATGATATACAGAGGTGCACTGCACTCCTAATTAAAATAAATATCTACAATAAGTTATTTCTACATGATCCAGCCACAAATAAGTTATTAATCAGTGATCCAACCACATCCATCTGTATGGTTATGCTGGAAACCTCATACAGCCTCTCTGGCTTTTTTTTTGGTTTGTGGGTAGTGGTAAAAAAAATGTTGGGATTCTCCCAAATATTTAGGTACCATATACAGAATTTGTAGCTCCAACAATACATATGACTGAGGCACCTTCCAAACTCAATAGTGCTTACATGCAAAATATCCACAAAAATGTATGTTATGAAAAAAAAACAAAAATTCATATCTACTCAATAATGGCTTCATTTACAGTGCACCACAAAATGTCTTGATTTTGTGCCTAGTAGATCCACCCAGAGTACATGAATGGAAACCCTTTATCTCTGCCACCTATTGCTCTAAATATTTTTTTCCCATGACAGCTGAGTGTTGCGATAATCAATGATAAAAAAAATAAATAACTGATAGTTTAATAAATAGACCCCTGAAGTATTCAGTGGCACATATGCTTAGTTAAATAGTCAAATCAGACAGAAATGCACCAGAACAAGAAAGTATCCCATGACTTTTGTAATGTCAATGTTTAACCATACATGTTTAACAAGCTATTACATTGTCTGATTTTATTACAAAAAATTAAATAAAGTATAACAGATTATGAAAAACAAATCTGGGGACAATTTGACCACACCCTTTTTTAAACCACAACAACTAAGGAGGCACAGAGAAGTATGCACTTTTTAACATAATAACAATTTTAAATTGTGCAAGCACAAATGATGTCACATTTTCAGATAGCTATAATTCTAGGCTGTGGATAGGAGATTTTCACCCTATACTTTATGTGAGGCAGCCACATATTGTGCAGAAAAAAATCCCCATACTGTTAGTCATATATTGCACAGAGATTATAACATTAGCAGTGATATACTGCACAGTGATGCCCCTATTACCCTTTATATATTACACAGAGTTGACACAATTACCAGTCACATGTTGCTAAAAAATAAACCCATTATCAGTCATATATTGTACAGAGCTAACAAACATTACCAGACATATATTGCATAAAGATAAATCCGTTGTCAGTTATATATTGCACAGGCTCCTCCCATTGCCAGTCCCCTACACCCCTCATTAACCTAGTAGAGTCTCAGGAAACAACCACCTTTATTAACCAATTTCAGTATTATTTTTATTATCATAGATTGTTAGTCGTTACTGTGCTTTGCCATGTTGTGCAGTAGAGAAAACAATACATACATAAAATAGGGACAAGGTAGACAAAACAAATGCAGACAATGAAACAAATTAAAAAGCTTACATACTAAGTGGAAGAGGGCATAGCTGTAACGAGAGGAGCGATTATTGCTCAGAGTGGAGATTTGGTTGTGAGGGTACATTAGTGTGGGTAGTATAGATGGGAGTAGGGTAAGCACTAATAGAGAAATGGGTTTTCAGAGAGCACTTAAAGGCGTTCAGGCTGTTTGGAGATTCTGACCAAAAATTTACCTTTATCTTCCAAGTAGCAAATTGTTCTCATCAGGGCTGTTTGGAAGATGTGGGGACAGGCTGGTTAGTATTAGTAAATCAAGATGGTTATTTATGAGCAGGTGATGGAAGCATTGTATTATACTGGGCATGGGGAAGTGTAATTTTTCAAGAATGTGGTGGAATGAAGGACTGAGCATGTCAAAGAGGAAGAACATTTTTCCAGCCTGATCTATGAGGAAAGTTAAAAACCTTTCAGACATTGATGCCCTGAAATGTGAGCACATGCAGGTATGATTTTTAAATTATAAAACTTTGCATTAATTTCCATACTATGCAGAAATTATGTTGGATAATTCAAGACAAGATAGAGGCAGGTGAGACATTCAAACAAATGTTAATATGTTGAAAACATCTTACCGATGACCAGATACAGAGGAAACACAGCTTGTAACTGATTAATGTGTGCAGAACAAAATCTCTAGTAATGGTAATCAAAGACAGCTGTAGTAATTAAAGATCTTCAGAGGCACTGGCAGTCTGTAGTACTTCAAACAGTATAATAACAGTGTTCATAGTAAACAATAGTACTCACAGATTCAGTCTTGTTAATGGAGAATATCCAATATAGCTGATCACCTGAAGGGAGCAAAAGTTCAAATGCAACGGAGATGAGCCCAAAGCCCCTCAGTGCAGTATCAGCAAGCAGAATAATCTGTAAAGATTTCTTTCATAGCCAGCAGACAATTGTTTCATATAAGCAGTTCTATGTTTAAGCTGCAGTACTCACAGAATAATTCAAAGTAAGCTGGGCAACAAAAAGCTGAGTTGGAGTAGTAATGCTGTTTGCTAAGGTATAGAGTCAGAGTTGAAGCAGAAACTGGAAACTGATGAATCTCAGAAAGCAAGCTGTTCAGAAGTTCACAGTAAATTCTACCACTGACAACTATTGCAAAGAACATGAGGGGGGGTTTAAACTCCAAGGGGTATATTTACTAAACTGCGGGTTTGAAAAAGTGGAGATATTGCCTATAGCAACCAATCAGATTTAAGCTTTAATTTATTTAGTGCATTCTACAAAATGATAGCTAGAATCCGATTGGTTGCTATAAGAAACATCTCCACTTTTTCAAACCCGCAGTTTAGTAAATATACCCCTAAAGCTACAATCAGGTCAGGAGAAAACACACACTAAATTAATGAGAAGGTGTGCAATGACTCATGCTCACCAGAGCTGAAGAGGTAATGACAACATACACAGTCTTTGATTTATGCTCACCAGAGTTAAAGAGGCAGTTCCAATAATCTAGCAAATTAGCATTAATTTCAGACAATGATGGTAAATTACAAAGTTGATTGGTTGAAGGGGCATATCTCATCTACATAGGTATAGTTGCACCAATTTAGGGAATGCACATAACATGATTGGAGTCGAGTTCGTAAAGAAAAGTGACACATTATGTCAGTCAGACAAGCACATAAAAAGTGTCACACTCTAAGCCATTGCTACAAACCAAAATTTAAGAAATTATTCAATTTCATAATATATCTGTATAGACACTTTTTAGAGGAGTTCTTTGTTGTGTGGAAGGGGCACACAGCTATTTTTACCTCAAGGCAATACCTACTATAACATCTGGAACAACCTTTTTTGGAAAGAAAGACCATCCAAAAATATAAAAATTTGATTATAAAGCATCAATATATTATGTAGCACTGTACATTGTGGGAATCATGACAAAGTATCTTCAAATGCTTTACATCTAGTTATCATTATATACTATCTGCTAGATAAAAGAAGAAAGGCAGATGATTCTACTGGCAAAATTTGCTTTTGGGGGTCTATTAAATTTTATTTAAGGGAAAAAGCCAATACAGTTGGGCATTTCCTTTGTAGTAACAGGCTGTATTACAACATGACATTGCAAACATATTTATCATTAATACAATCCAACTCATTCCATCAAACATTCAAAATCAGTCATGAAAAACAAGTGGTGAAATTTTTTCGTAACTAGAAACAGACAGGATTACACAAGTGAAAAATATGCTTCTTGACTTTGGCAAATACATATTTTAAACCATGAGTACATAAACAAACTCAATTTCCCACACTTTTACCTCACATCATTAGTATACAACCCAATAATTCTGACTTTTAGACCCCATGCAGCTCAGTGCCACAAAGTTACTCCAAAATCACTCTATTATGATTGCCATTAAAATGAATGTTGACCAGTGTTATCATGCACCTGTCTTTTTAAAAAGCCCTCCAAACTTAGCTCTGAACTTAATTATGAACCGAACCCTGTAGCCCGTGCAGCTGGGAGATCTCTTTAATGAAGATCTGGGAGAGTTGGTGTGCATATGACAGTTTTTCAAGGCCATTAAGTGGACTTACATGCAGAAGCAATCCACTGCCACCATGATGGTGGTTTTACCTTGGGAGTTGGTGAGTGTTGAATTGGAATACATGGAGACATTTGAATGGGTAGGGGCATCAGAAGCCATTAGGACAGGAACATGACATCTTGGTACTTGAACAGGTTTGGAAAAATGAGGTGACATCTTTCCTTACAGTCGGCCACTAGAATTCCTGTTGGACCAAATCTTTGTGCTGGAATTCCCTGCCAATCATGATTCCTGTCCCCATTGCAGGACCTGCTGCTAGCATCCTGAGGGAACAAATCTTCTGCTTCACTTTGGTGAGTGCTGCTATTTCGACCTGGATCTTTTCCAGCAATTGTGAAGAGATGTCTGCTCTCAGAATCAAGCCAGGAGATACATCATCACAGCATCCAGGCCATTATGTTATAATAAAGTTAAACCTGATTATGAATAGCACCCACAGTGCCTGCTGAGAGTTCAAACTCTTTGCCCACTAAATTTACTGCAGGTACTTGTGCTCAGTGATGATAGAGAGGAGGAAATTTGACCCCTCCAGAAAGTGTCTTCACTCAGTGATGGCTAGCAACTCCTGATTTTCCACATTGTATTTGAACTTGGTGAAGGTGAACCTATTTGAAAACAAGGTGACTGGGTGAGGAAACCTTGTCGTCAGTTTTGGAGACCAGAACTCTTGCTCCACTCTCACAAGCATTAACTTTGAATATATAGGATAGCTGGTGAGGTGAAGCAACTTTCCAAGGCGGTCCATGTGCCATGGGAGTTCCCTGTTTGGTCAAAGTAGTTATAGGGCTAGCAACTGATCTGAAAGCAAAAGTGGCAGATAAAACATTTGTAGTAGTTGTTTTCCCTGGTTATAGGCAAGTGGTCTGACATGACTTCTCCCACTCCTGTAACATTTTACCCCTCCAAATGACCACTGGGATGTGCTCAACCAAAGTTAAACCAAGATCATTGGGCTCTTTGGATGTGGATGGAGATGAATGAGATCAGCTCTCAGTGACTTAATCAAAAACATCAGAACCTAGATACTCTTGTGAGTTGCTAATGCTGGTGTTATGGGTTTTCCAAACACAACTCCTACAGCTCCTTCCTGCTTGCAGAAGAAGTCCAAGCCTATGAAATTCCTTATGTCTCCTCTGAGGCAATGAAGAGAATACATTGCAGAAAGGATTGTGGAGGAAATATGGCTCAAATGCTCATTAGCCTTACTTCATCTTCCAGTGAGAAAAGCTGTTTCATAATGGCTCTGATCTTTCCAATTCTGGGCCTTGCTGTCCTCACTTAAGACTTCCACCCATTTCTTTATTCACAAGTTCTCTCATGCTCAAGCAAAGAAAACCTCCCTAGCTACAAGGGCTTCTCAATGTGCTCAGCAAGGCACAGAGATCATCCCTGGCTTTCAAGCTAATGGGATATGGTAAATAGCCACTCTTGATTGCAGGTGTCGACCTGAATGTAAAAAATGTAAACAGCATTGAGTCAATACAGGGAGGTGGGGAACTCCCAGTATTTGATCTTATGTTTAAAGGAGTCCACCAATCCTTTCTTAAAGGAGGTAAACAGCAATATGTGATTCCATATGGTCTCTGCTGTGAGTGTCCGGAATTCAATGGCGTACTGGACAAGTGAGCTACCACGTTTCTTGATCTGAACCAGTCCTGTGGAGAAATTTGCAGTGTGACCCAGAGTAAAAAAACTTGGGGGTATATTTAATAAACTGTTGGTTTGAAAAAGTGGAGATGTTGTCTATAGCAACCAATCAGATTCTAGCTGTCATTTTGTAGAATGCACTAAATAAATGTGAAAACCCTTCAACAGATCACATTTCATATGGAGTAAAGTAGTGTGGCCTTTTCCAAAGCTGTATCAGTCAGCAGGAAGGAACAATGCTGCTCTTAGCTCAAACTACAGGCATGTAGGTTAGTTATCCCCTGCACCCTTTGGAACTGCCATCAAAACATAAGAGTGCAGCAATTTTAGGCTTCTAGACAAAAATATGCACCAATATTTTTTGCTCCCTTACAAAAATCTGATATTCTGTCTTCAGGTGTTGGCTGACTAACAACTCATACCGGTCATATGCCTTAAGGAGTGCTTTCTTCAGGATGGCAATCGCTGCTTTGTGCAACTGTGAGTGGTGTTGAACAGTGTCACACTGCAGCCCTACCCCAGTTGGGTCCATGTTTGGGCACAAGCAAAATATCACAGTGCTGGTTGCTTTCAGGAGAGAACCACTTAGTTGGGTATATATCAGACCCAACACATCGGGCGAAGTCACTTCAACTTGAGAGGATGGATCGTGAGGGAAAAAGCTGAAGCTGATGGAGAAGAAGGCGGAATTACAAGGCACATAACCAAAGTTATATTAGGGCTCTCCCCACCCTACATAAGCTTTTGGAACAGGAGCTGAGGTTTTCACCTATAGCAGCCACCTTTTCCGTAAAGATGGATGTTCTCACAGGTACTCAGATGCCCCCAGGACTTAGTAGTAGGGGGCTGGGGTGCAACACTAGGGGTGAGAGTCACAATTCTAGCAGATATAGTAGATTCACTTTCCCCAATTTCATATTGAGGAGTGTTCCAGTATTCATGTCCTCCCAGCAGACAGAAAACAGATCATTCATGAGTTTACTATTTTCTGTTGTTTATTCATTTTTATTTTTTTACAAGAAACTATAGAATTAAATTCTTGTATGTCATTTTGTTAATTGTTTTTCATTTTAATCATTTTGGATTTATTTTCCATATTAAGTTACACTAAGTTAATGTCTCTGTGTTCTTACAAATTCACATGTTAGACTTAGCTTTATTGTAGAACCCTACATAGTTGAAACAGAGGAGATCATTAGGTTGATCAGTGAAGATAACTATGGGTCAGAGGATATCACTAGGTTTATGATCACTCTGGTAAAAGTAAATTGTGATAGATTGAAGGGAGAACTGAAAGCTCTTATGAGAAAACCTTGCTGGTGGCATAATTGGTAAGGCAAAGTTAGTGTTTAGGATAGACAGGTAGAAATTTAATCACTTTTAAAAAGACAAGGTGGTTGTTTTTGATTAACTCTTTGTCACACATATGTCACACAGACTCCATCACTCACCTGAGCCTGCGTGATGTGTGTGTAACAAAGGTTTAATAAAAAATCAACCACCTGGTCTGTTATATACCAGGAATACAGCGGATGGCTGCAGATTCGAGGAATACAGCGGATGGCTGCAGATACGAGGAATACAGTGGATGGCTGCAGATACGAGGAATACAGTGGATGGCTGCAGATACGAAGAATACAGCAGATGGCTGCAGATACGAAGAATACAGCAGATGACTGCAGATACATGGAGATGGAGAAGAAAGAATGCAATCGGAGGACATTAAAAAACCCATGCCAAAGAGCCCAAGGGTGATGGAGATGATGGTGAGCGCACTGGAACAGCATAACTACGACTGGCAAAAGCTAAGTAAAAAAAGAATAAAGTTCTAGATTCAAAAAAGGTGGTCCAACCTAAAGAACAAGGAGGAAATAAGGTTCAAGAGCATCAGAGTGACATTAAAAAAGTGAGTATTAAAAGTGGAGCCTGATTCATTAAGGATCTTAACTTGAGAAACTTCTTATTTTAGTTTCCTGGACAAAATCATGTTACAATGCACGGGGTACAAATTAGTATTCTGTTTTGCACATAAGTTAGATACTGTACTGACTTTTTTTTCATGTAGCACACAAATACTTGATAGCTTATTTGTACACTGAAATTTAAAGTTGATATCTCTGTGCTACATGAAAAAACAGGCAGTATTCAACTTATGTGCAAAACAGAATACTAATTTGCACCCCTTGCATTGTAACATGGTTTTGTCCAGGAGACTGAAATAAGAAGTTTCTCAACTTAAGATCCTTAATGAATCAGGCCCGTGGTTATTAAAAATGTTTAAAACTAGTTAGTAAATGGTGCCAGTAATTAATGGCAAAAATAACGATTAGTAAAAGTTTGACATCAATTTACAGAAATAGGAATTGGAGATGAAATGTGCTGCATAGCTACACAGAAAATTAAAATAGAAGATGCTGTACTGACTATAAAAGATGAAATTTCAGAGATAAGAATTGGAGAAATAAAAGAGGCACCAAAAGAAGGTAAATAAGAATCATTGAAAAGTTAAGAAAACATAAGGTGTAACCTGTACCATTATATTAGAAAATGTCTTCTACATTTCATTTGGTAGGGACCAGCATGGCAGCATGCCTGGCTAGACCCAAGAGGGACATCAGCATAAAGTGATTTCAAGCACTGTCCAAGGTGAACAAATGGAAGTAGTCCCACTGCTAAAAATGATGTTGTATTCCGTTTCTTCGTTAAACATAATTAAAAAAATTATCCTTTCTTCATATAAGTACTATCGTCATATCTGCCAGAAGCTCAGGAGGAGAGAAGGAGGGCACATACACCAATATTTATAGAACTTACGGTAATGGAAAAGGTGTGGCCGAGAAGATGGAAAAGCTGAACTAATATTTTAAAGAATTGAGGCTAACAAAGATGATGTGAAGACAATGACAAAATGTTCACTACCACCGCTATTCATACACCAAAAAGGCAATTGAGGCTTATCTGAGTTTGAATGTGGTACTGCTTATATGTTTATATAGCGACCTTCATAGATAGAGGTTGTTACGATACCGGTATGCCAACACTACGACTAGCAGAACCAGGTCACCTATAGCAGTCACCATTCATTGAGCAGGAGTTGCTCACCAATACTTGGGTGCCTCCAGGTCTTAAGTAATAGTGCAGCCCAGTATCATGGAGCTGAGGATGTGGCAAAGGGTAGTGCAAGGAGATCAAGCACCAGTGTCCAGCAAATGTCAAAAACATATGGTGTACAACAGAAGTCAAATCCAAAATCAAAGTCCAAAATACAGTCCAAAGGTTGAGGCAGGCAGTTTTCATGCAAGGTCTAAATGCAATCCAAAAACAAAAAATCCAAGCAAAGATCAAAATCCAAAATATCCAGAGAGCTATAGAGACAAGCACACACTAGCAAAAAACATAAAAAATACAACCAGCACAGGAGGCAGGAAAAGGAAGCCTTTTAAGAATAGGAATCCAATAGCAGCAACCTAATGGAATGATTGACACCTGTCTCTAAGAGTCAATGACTGGACACATTAAACATATGATGCCAACATGGCTGCAAATGAAACTGCCCGATTACCTAGGAAATTATCTGAATACTGAGATTTAGATAGGCAGCACGGATTGATGGTGCAGTCTTTCACCTCTGCTGGACCTTAACAGAGTTTGACGGCAGATAAGAGCCACTTGGCTCATCTAGTCTGCCCATATTTTAACCTTTAGTAACCTCAAACCTTATTTGTAAGGATATCCTTATGTCTATCCCAAGCATATTTAAATTGCTCTTCTGTATTAGCCTCTACCATTTCTAATTGGAGGCTATTCCACTTATACACTACCCTTTCTGTGAAGTATTTTTTTTCATATTTCCTATTACCTACTTCCCTCCACTTTCAGTGCATGTCCTCGTGTTTTAATGCTTATCTTCCTTTGAAGAATGTTTTCCTTCTGTACCTTATTAAAAACCTTGATATCTTTGAAAGTTTTTATCCCTTTCCCTTCTTTGTTTAAAACTATATATATTAAGATCTTGAACTACTTGAGATACCAATTATGTCTAGAAGAATTGAACAACCATAAAAGGTACTAATAGCAATGGTTAAAATAACAGCCAAAAGACAATAGCGTGAAAAGCAATGTATAAGATCACTCGTGTCACTGTAGCCATGTTCCCACCATAGCGCAGAGGATGCCGGCTACTGTTACTAGGCAACTGGCCCATGGTGCAGTGGTGACCACCGCATCTCTTAATACCAAGTGCAATCTTGAGTGCCTGGCATGCTTCTTACCATGTGCAATGTGAGTTCTGACATTCTGCTACTCAGATGCAATCTTGAGTTCTCGGCACTACCATCCATGTGTAATTATGAATTCCTGACACACCGCTAGCTGCTTGCAATCAGGAATTTCTGACACTCTTCTATATGTGAACAATGCTGAGTTCCTGACATTCGGCTACTCATGTACAGTCCTGAGTTCCTGACATACTGCTACCCATTTACAATCCTGATATACCTCTCCTACCGAAGGACTCTCAATCATTTTCAACCCTTGTATGTTTATAACTGTAATAAACAATTTTACACTTTCACAGATCTCTGGTTGAAATAATTACACACCTGACAGAATGATCTGGCATGGAATTTTTTTGACAGTCCTTTTCTCCAACTAGTATGTTTGAATTATTGCAAATTGCTAAGCAACAGGCTGTACTAGTTCCCTAGTCTTTTGGAGGAGGTCAAGTACAATTAAAGAACTTTCTAAATCAGTATGTCCACTCTTTTCCTGCTAATGTGTTACTTTTAGAGATACTCAGGCTCGGTTCTCCAAGAACTGAACACACCTAAACATAGCAGATCTGAGTACCGAGCCGAGCCGAGCCGGCTCGGTACTATCATGCACCCTCGGAATTGAAAGCGTGGAAAAACGTCATTGTTACGTCGTCGGATCATGCAAGTTTTGGATTCTATAAGTACCTCCCTCTACGGCGATCCAGCGCCATTTCACAGAGGGACACAGAAAGTGTAGCACGGTTCTTGACAGTCTCTAGTGCAGTGTCATAGCTAGAAAAGAAAGAGGAGGTATAGCAGTGTTCTTCAAAGTCTCCAGGGACATACAGATAGCTCCATTGCTCCATTGATAATTGTCATTGCTGAAAAAGAGATGATAGGGCTGGCAGTCTTGGCCTTCTAAATTTGCAGTCACATTGTACTGTCTAGCTAACACACCAACAGTACAGCTCCATTGCTCCATTGCTAATTGTCATTGCTAAAATAGAAATAATAGGGCTGGCAGGCTTGGTCTAAATCTGCAGTCACATTGTAAGGTGTTATATAGCTCACACACCAACAGGAAAGATCCATTGCTAATTGTTATTGCTGAAATAGAAATAATAGGGCTGGCAGTCTTGGTCGAAATCTGCAGTCACATTGTACGGTGTTATCTAGCTAACACACCAACAGGACAGCTCCATTGTTAATTGTCATTGCTGAAATAGAAATAATAGGGCTGGCAGTGGTGTTCTTAATCTGCAGTCACATTGTACTATGTTATCAAAATGGATTCACAGCAGTACACAGAAGACCAGGAGCACCAAGCAGCTGCTGGCACCAGTCATGACGATAGTAATCCCTCTACGTCATCTGCTAAAGCTTATGTTAAAGTGCATAGTGTTTTTAAGTCATGGAAACTAAAATGTAAAAAAACACCTTTAACCTTGGTCAAGAAAAAAAGACCTGTAATCCAGGCAAAGTTATCTGCAGAAAAAAATAAAATTGCCAATATGCCATTCTACACACGCAGTGGCAAGGAAAGAATGAGGTCATTGCATTTCTCAATAAGTGTTAGTTCTGCAACTGTCACTGAGGCATCTTCTTGTAAGGTCAGTCATGATCAAGCAAGACCTTGTCATTCTGACTCCAAATGTGGTGCCCAAATACTTTTACGTGTAAAAGCTGAGCTGAAAGAAAACAGTAAGGCATTAGAGGAAAATGTATGTTCAGATTCAGAAATGACACAAATCCCTGAGGAGAGCCTATCCACGAGTTCTATGTGTAAGACTGACCTTTCTGATAGTGTACCCATAATAGTGTACCCTGATAGTGTACCCCTTTCAGCATTTCTGCAGATGTATGCATGAACAGCCCAAGTGTAGCCGGTGATACAAAAACTGAGAATGCCAATTTGGAATTGCAACAGGCTGAGGGATATATTTGTGTAGCTGACGAGGGCGCTAATGAGGATTTTGATGAGGATGATGTTGTGTGTAAGTCCTGCACCAGTGGAAGCAGTTCTTGCACGTGATAAGAAGAAGGTCATTGTCATGCCTGGGTATAAGACAAAAAAATCCACCTCTTATGTGTGGAATTATTTTTACCCAAATCCTGCCAACAGTTATCTAGCCATTTGTAGAGTTTGTAAAGCCACAGTCAGTAGAGGTAGGGACCTTAACCATATAGGAACCTCATCCATGTTACGCCATTGAAGCGAGTTCATGGCAAGCTGTTGGGAAAATTGGAAACTCATGCTAAAAAAATAACAACAAGCAGTCCAGCATCAGCTATATCCCGACACCTGCAATCAACGCCCACAACACAATCCTCATCAATATCTTCAGTAGGAATCGGAGTTAGTCCTGCATACAAGTTGGTAAGGCTAGATTACTTCTCCACTATTCTGGATTCCTCTGAAGAATTCTTGAACATTAGTCCCACTGCTACTGCTGCTGGGGTGGATCTTCATCCCAGAAGTAGACCAATAAGAAGACTACAAGCAGTTTACAACAATTGACTGCTAAACAATCCTTTGCAAGAGGAAGCTTGTATGAAAGCAGTCACTCAGTCGCAAAGCAGGTCACAGACTCCATGGTGACTATGCTAGTATTAGATCTGCGTCCAATATCCACTATTAATGCAGCTGGTTTTAGACAGTTGCTTAAGGTCTTGCGTTCCCGTTAGCAAATTCCATCACTACAACATTTTACTAGAAAAGCTATTCCTCACGTCTACCAGAAGGTTCAGAAAAATGTAATTATTGGGCTACAAAATGCCATTCTACCAACTGTACACTTAACCACAAATATGTGGACAAGCAGAACTGGGCAAACTAAAGATTATATGACCGTGACAGGCCACTGGGCTGGTGATTCGCCTTCACCAGCAGGTACAGCAGCAGCATGTACCCAAGTACATCACATTTTTCAGAGGCAGGCTACTCTGTGTATCACCAGCTTCACTAAGAGGCATACCGCTGACAATCTGTTACAAAAACTAAGGGATGTCATTGCAACATGGCTTATCCCACTTGGACTCTCCTCAGGATATGTCATTTCTGATTATGCCACCAATATTGTGAGAGCATTACAGCTGGGTGAATTCCATCACATTCCCTGTTTTGCTCATACAATACACTTGGTGGTGCAGGGCTTTTTGAAAAATGATAGGGACGTGCAGGACATGCTGTCTGTGGCCCATAAAATATCTGGACATTTCCGGCATTTGGCAACAGCATGTTGGAGATTGCAGCAGCTACAAGAGCAATTTAATTTGCCCTGCCCCCAACTGAAGTAAGAGGTGGTGGAAAGGTGGAATTCCACCCTGTATATGCTTCTGCGGATGGAGGAACAGCAAAAAGCCATTCGCGCTTACTCCACAAGCCATGACATTGGGAAAGGAGGGGGTATGTATTTTACTCAAGCGCAGTGGAGAATACTTTCCGTGTTGTGCAAGGTGCTGAAACCATTCAAAGTAGTCACCTGTGAAGGGAGTTCAGACACTGCTAGCTTGAGTCAAGTGATTCCCTTAATTAGACTTTTGGAAAAGCAGCTTGAGAAACTGAAGGAGGAGATTAAACAAAACAATTACGCTAAGTATGTTGGACTTGTAGATCAAGTACTTTATTTGCTTCGCCAGGAACCAAGAGTTATCAAAATCTTGAAATCGGATCACTACATTTTGGCGACTGTGCTTGATCCTAGGTTTAAGAGCTATGACTTCTCTTTGTTTCCAACTGACCCAGATCTGAAGAGATGCATGGAGCTCCTGGTGAGCAAGATGACAACACAAGTGTTACATGACAGGATGGTGTCTCCTCCTTCATTTTCTCACTCAATTTAGCTTTCCCAAGAGAACCAGGGATGATGCAGATGACTCAGCACAACATTTTGACATCTGGGGGTAAATGCATCAAGCTGAGAGTTTTCCGGCGGGTTTGAAAAGTAGAGATGTTGCCTATAACAACCAATCACATTCTAGCTGTCATTGTGTAAAATGTACTAAATAAATGATCGCTAGAATCTGATTGGTTTTTCAAACCCGCTGGAAAACTCTCAGCTTGATACATTTACCCCCTGGTCTGGTCTAAAAGAATTGACCAAAAAACATGACACCTCTGCCATAACTTCACCTGAGCCTACTATCAACATCTAAAGGATGGTGGAGGATTATTTTAATGATAGCATAGAAATAGACACATCAGACAGTCCCTTTATATACTGAGAAGAAAAAAATGGAATTTGGAGACCCATGTGCCAACTCGTTTTGCACTGCCTAAGCTGCCCACCCTCCAGTGTGCACTCGGAAAGAGTTTTCAGTACAGCCGGGAACCATGTCAGCGATCAGCGTAGGAGGCTACTTCCTCAAAATGTGGAAAAGATTTCCACGAGCAAGGCCTTTCCTGACAATTACATAAAAATACTGAGACTTCTGTAATGGTGGATTCCAGCTGTGATGAATTAAGAATGTGTGAGGATGATGTACAAACTGATGTGGGTGAGAGTGAGGCTGAGGATGATGACAACAACATCTTGCCACATTAGAGTTCATTAACAGTACTGTTACCTTAGGTGCCTTAAGGCCATTGTTAGCTTGTTTTGTGGGGGCCCAAACAATTCAATCACATCAGCCTCAAAAGTGGCACTCCTTGTCGCTGAAGTGCTTGGTTTGTTAAAGTGTGCATGTCCTTTTTAAGATTCAACATAAGGGTGGGTGGGAGGGTCCAAGGACAATTCCATCTTGCACCACTTTTCCTTTCAGCTACCGCTGTGTGCTAATGTTACCTACATGTGCTATATACTGTTGTGTGCTTTGCAAAAATCTTAGACACCCATTGATGATGCAGATGACTCAGCACAACATTTTACCATCTGGGGGTAAATGTCAAGCTGAGAGTTTTCCGGCAGGATTAATAAGTGGAGATGTTGCCTATAGCAACCAATCAGATTTTAGCTATCATTTTGTAGAATGTACTACATAAATGATAGCTAGAATCTGATTGGTTTTTCAAACCCGCCGGAAAACTCTCAGCTTGATACATTTACCCCCTGGTCTTGTCTACTGTAAAAGAATTGACCAGAATTAGTGACACCTCTGCTGTAACTCCTGAACACATAACAGCGCAATATACTGATGTACACAATTAATGCACTATTAGATCCGTGAAGTGAAAATATACACTTTATTGATAAAAACATACCATCCAATATAAAATCATCACTGGCCAGTGGATACAGGACTAAACATGTAGAAATCAGATATATGTGTATAAATGTTGGATACAAATCGTAAATAATCTGATTGGTCACTCAATATTGGGTGACCGACTAAGTCCCACAATATAAAAATATCAATGTCCAATGACCTGGTGAAAAACACGAAGTAGAGCGAAGCTGAAAAATAAAGAAGTGTGGCCACACTATTGATATAAAGGTGATTGATGACGTGATTACAACAAACACCACTTCAGAGTTTTACATGTTCTCCCGAAAGTATATAAATGCCGTCTGTATCAATAGTAGAAGCACTCTATGAGGCAAATAAATGTCACTTACTGCATGAGCAGTTAGCGCTATACAGACCTGGTCCGCAGCTCAGTCACGTGCTGAGGTCTGTAAGCACATAAGCCTCATACCATATAAAAACTCCGTGGAGCTTGCGGTGAAGCCATAGCTAGAAATGCTGATTCAGATAGATGATATCAATCGCGGCTGAAACACTCGCGGCATAACAGGCTGATAACAATTGGACGGCTAAAAGATAGCAACTTCCAGAGATTACTGAACAATAACGGGGTCAAGGAGTAGTGTATTCCAATGGTTCAGTGAGGTCTCCTAGTCAGACGCGTTTCATCACCTGCCTGGTGATTTCTTCAGAGGAAGTGTTCTGTTCTAATCCAGTGCCCCTTCAAATATCCTTAACGTGATTAATCAATCAACAGCTGATTCGGAATGTGCACTATATGCTCCAATTGTGCTTGTGGTAAAAGATGCACATTCAGTTAACTCCATTAAAGGTATTGGGACATTTCATTAATAAGGCAAAATAATATACCAATTGTTTACAATACATATGTCAAAACAAAATACTTAAAAAAAACAATGCATATATAAAAAAAGATAATATATGTGTAAAAAATAAATAAAAAAATATATAAAATATATATAATCATAATAGTACAGTAATACTAATAATAACAACCTCACAACACGGATCAAATTACTATTTTTAGGATCCATAAGTATCCAAGAATCCTAAATTCTCACACTGATACCACAACTCTAAAATGAATACAATTTAATACAATACATACATATATAGATATATAAATCAATCCACATATAATCCTTAATGGGTCAATTGGACTTCAGCACAAGTCATCTGACTGGATCTATCTTGAACTGCGTACGAATATAAAAATATAAAACCTGTATAAACCAATATATATAGATGTGTATGGATATATCATAGATGAAGGAGACAGGCAACATTGGATGTCACCCAAATGCAACTCCACCTGATCCTACTATCAACTATCAACATCCAAAGAATGGTAGAGGATTATTTTTAATTTTTTTGAACGGTATAAAGACAACAGTTTTATTAACAAAGAACAACGTTGCTTGCAGAAGTAGGTAAGCATGGATGTCTAAATAGATGTGTATATGTATTACTCAAACCTTCTACATTGCTGCTGTTTAATCAGTATTGCACAAAGTGTTTGTAATCTGCACTTTATGTCAAAGGTACCTAACTATATTATATTTTTTTGGGAATTGGGGCTGATTCGAAGCTCAGTGATGAACTTGCTTTTTGCTGTGAATTAAAATGGCTCTTTTTAGTGCATTGCCTGGCACCCTGGATTGGTTTTTGTCTGATAAAAGCACGCATCCTGGGGGAGTCAGTGGTCGTCGCCATGTATTGGCTGTAGAATTACCACAGTTATCCAAGAAATTGGTGGATCAATCAAATGAACCATAACCGATTTCATGATTCAAGGACAATTCCATTTTGCACCACTTTTCTTTTCTGCCACTGCTGTATGGCAATGTGTCCTAGATGTGCTAGGAACTGCCGTGTGTTTGAGTCATTGCTCTGTCGCTTAGCATCCAGCCAGATCGCTGCAGTCTTTGTTTGAAAGTGAGTGTATGAAAATAATATTGTGACCTGTGAGGTGGTCATAATTGACTTGAAATTAGTGTCATTAAGGTTAATAATAATGTAGGGGAAAAAAGCAAAATTATGTGATTTTAGAAAAAAAAAGGTATTTTTGGAAAAAATAGGGATCCAAAACCCGAACCAAAACACGCAAGGGCGGTTGTGCCAAAACCAAAACACAAAGTTAATCCAGATCCAAAACCATAACCATAAAACACGGGTCAGTGAACATCTCTAGTTACTTTACCCTATAGAACAATGCATAGTGTTTGCCATGTTTACCCAGCTAAAGGGCGATGCTCTTAAATAGGCCATTAGGCGTACAGATAAAGACTGCTCACGATTTAAAATGGAGATCCTGTTACTTCCATCCCAAAGGTGTCTCCGATACTTGCTGCCATTCCCAGCCAATCTGCGAGTAATAAGAAGCTCAGAAATCCCTGGAGTCTAACCCATACTTGCCTATTTTCAGGCAGTGCAGTCCGGGAGAGGGGCGTGACTAGAGGGCGGGAGGAGGCGGGGTGCGGGCAATTGCGTCATTTTGGCCCCGCGGCGTAAATGACGTTTGCCGCGGGGCCAATATGACACAATTCACCGCGAATCACGTTATTTTTTTGCCAGGGAATTGCGGGATGTGGGAGACTTGTCCGGGAGACCGACACAGTTTTCGGGAGTCTCCTGGACATTCGGTTGGGGTTGCCTTGCCACCGTACCCCTTTCTTTATCCAAAATGCGCCCTCTAAATGCAATAGGAGGGACTTAAGCTGCTGCCACCATTAGTCCCCCGGTGGGCCCTTCATGCCCCAGTCTGACACTGGCTATAAATATAGGGTAGACTGAAGAACACCATTATGGAAACAAATTTTCTTCAAATTCTTCTCCTTTTGTGAATATGCTTACTTAATTTCAAGAGAAATCAGGCACATAAATATCAATCCTGTAGAAGATATACCGAATACTCCACTGGTCCCTCGCCAATCCTCAAGGGTTTATCACAGAGAGAAGGAAAGGAGGAGTATATACTGCCACAGAGAGACAATAGAGTCTATCTGCCTACCAGAAAACATCAGATGTTAGCGCGCAGCAAAAATTCTTTAGTTCCCCAAGGATGCTAGAGACACAGGCTATTCTCATATCGAATTCCTGCAAGAGATTTCCATAGCAATCTCCTCTTATTAAAAAGCATATTTACTCAAGCTAAATGATAAAAATAAACGTCATACATTGTCATACATTGCAAACATGTTATCAGTTACGAGCCTGCTGTCTCACATGAAGTATAGAACATTTTAAGTGACTCAGTATTACCAACATGTTAACATTTTAATAAAGATCCCTTAATAAAAGGTTTAATATAATAATTCTTGTTTGTGCCGTGGCGCAACCTGGGGTGGAAAAAGAAAGAGAGAGAGGGATGGGGGCAGGGGGTGTGTAGAGAACACAGATCCCTGACGAAGTCTAAGGACGAAATGCATTGGACCACCCCTACACACCCCGTGAAAGACTCCCTGAGAACTCATCTCTGCTCCTGGAAACACCACTGGCCCAACTCTGCAAAAACGAAGATTAAAACAGAGGGACATGAGCAAATCCAGTCCGCTGTGGAACGCACAGTGCGCTCCACCAACACCGGAAGTCCGGCGGCCGCCATGCGCATGCGCACTAGGTGAACCAGGAGAACCCGCTCGGCCCCAGTCACACTACCGCTCGGTACACGCTACAATCCACCATAACTGCAGCGCCTACCCACGGGACAGAAAGACCGGCTGACAACCACCAAACTGCTCTTGTAAGAGCTTCCTGAGCAAAGTAAGCACATACACCCGCAAATCACTACACAACCCACTACAATAGAATACATAGCCCCATAGACCACACACAGGAAACTATATAACACACAATAGTTTAACAACAGTGCATCTCAGCACCAACTAACATACACCAACACCACTAAAGGCAATCACAACACTACTGCCCTCTATTGTGAGCTTTAAACAACCAAGAACTTTAAACACCCCCGCAGAGCTATAGACACATCCCATACAGAAGGTACCAAACCACCACAATATACATTGCATTAGGGCTGTAAACAGGGCAAAGAGGTATAGACCCACATCAGCAAAACGAACTATAACCTACTGCTTACCCACAAGCACAAAGAGTATATTGTTCGTACCACATCTGTATCTGTGTTCTCTACACACCCTCCTCTGCCCCCCCCTCTCTTTCTTTTTCCACCCCAGGTTGCGCCACGGCACAAGCAAGAAGACAAATAACAAGTTCGGTAACCAGAACACCCGAAGATTCCGTAACGGCAGCACCAATCCCAAAGACACTCCCGTCAAGCGTAGACGTCCAAGGTAAACTCACCAAAAAGAGCCCCTACCACCTAATCCTTAAAATAATAATTCACTTTATATAATTCATCAATTTATACTATCTTCTCATAAGTCACATGTCTGAGATATAAACTTTAATTAGAAGCCAAGATACACTGAACGAAGGATGAAGTCATGTGACCATTATCCTCCAATAAAATATCACAGAGAAATCCAGGCATTAGATGAATAAAAACAAGATCAAATGTGATCACACGTTCGCAATGCACCAATCAAGGGTCATAATTCTCATAGATCCTACAAAGGAATTTCTCAACCTGTGTGTTCAGCCTGGAAAATAAATAAACAGACCGGGCTTGTGATCATGACTCAACAATCAGGGACTGGATATTACATTGTCACAAATAAAGAATATTATTATAAGACAAAGAAGCCAAAACAGAGAAATAAAGTCCCCTCATCATAAAAAAACACCCCTTAGAAGGCATATTAAAAATAAAGAAATAGTCCCTAACCAATATTATACCATAAACAGATATTAACAGCAGGACATACATGAATGGAATCTAATCCTTAAATAGTCGAATGTATTAGAATCAAATTCAAGGAAAAAAAATCCTTATCATGTGATCACGGGTAAGTATTATGATAGAGTGTAAGTAATGATAACCAAACACGTCTACTTCCATGCAAAATAAATTAAAAATAAATCTAAAAACAAAAGTGACAAAAATAAATAAATATAAATCTAAGAACCACTTTAACTGAAAATCAGAATTTAAATATTGAGGGACCAATGTACTTAATTTGAAGATCAACTTCATCTCAAACTTTTCTAATCTTTTAGGAATTTCCCTACTTCTCCAGTGGAGGTCAACTTTCTCAATACCACAGAAGAAGACCAAGGATTTTTCCTGAACAAGAATGAGTTTCTTTAAAATGGTTTGAGAGCCATTGTGGTGGTGCCTGACCTATGTGCTACTATTTTAATAAAAAGAGAGAAAAATGACAGAATTTTATGAACAAAATCAGAAGTATAGGATAAATCAATTCTAAGAATGTAATTTACCTGCTAAAATGTGCTTGTGATAGATGTTATATAGGACAGACCTCCAGACCATTGAAAATCCGCATGACAGAATGTCATAGAAATATTAAGAAAGGTCTTTTAACTTATCCGCTTTCAACCATTTTAAAGAGAGTTCATGCTGCCACTTGTAGTGCCACAAGTATGTTCTTTAAATGGTGTCCTTGTCCTCATCTGGAAATATTAAGTGTTGCCACATCTGCCAAAAATTATTTTTTGCCCCACTGGTAATCAAAAAGTATGCCACTATAATATAATTTAAAAAATTCCCCTACATATAATCATTATTAAAGTTTGGCCCACTAATTTATTCATAAAATAATTTGGTACCCAAGATAATTAAAAATAATTTTAGCCCCTCTAAACAAGAAATCAAGATTACCCTTATAAATAAAACTTGTAATGTGTCTCCTGTTATGTTGAAACTGGCCAGCAGTGTAGAGTTGATGTGTTTGCTAATCTTGCCTATCTAAAGCAGCGTGCTGATTCTGGCGATTTTCAAAGCAATCTCGGGCGAGTTTGCTAAATCCCAGCTTCATACATATGGCGATTGTATTCTTAAAACAGCGATTTGTAGCATGTCAGTTTTGGTTACATCACTTTACTGACAATTTAATATCAAGTCACACTTTCATACAGCGGCGGGTTCAAACTTGCCCAAGAAAATTGCCGAAAAAAGGCAAATCGCAGCTTGATAAACTTTGCCACATATGTCTCTCGTTGCACCTTTCCCCCTTTAGAGTGTAAGCTCCCACAAGCAGGTCTCTACAATCTATTTGTACTTGATTTTAATTTCACTTCACATTTAAATTTTGCTGCTTTATAAATACTGGTGAATAATTATATTTTTCTGTAAAAAGAATTTTGTTTATAGTAGATGCAATTTTACATTAAAATACATATATTTTAGTGTCTTTAGTGCTTAACTTTTATGGTTCTTTATGCTATTTTATTGTTTGATCTCTATGTACTATGTAGTTTGCAAAACCTTATATTTGTAGTAATGAACTTTAGCTGGAAACAAATATATAGTTGCTTTCAATTAATTATATAATTGATTGTTCAAATATTGATTATTAATCATTGTCACCACTTTGGAGTGCAAGACTATTTAATTTTTTTAGCAATAATGATATGATGATATTATTATTATTTTTAATATTAATAACAATAGTCATCAATATTATTATCATCATCATCATCATCATGTCTGCACTTCTGTTAGTTGCATTGCTCTTTAGTTTAAATTGGCAGTTTAGCCTTTTAGTTTCAATTAGTAAAATTCCATTACTCGTGACATCCTCATTATTGTGTCCATGAGATTAGAATAGTTTGCAGAACTCCCATGACAGTTTAAAGGACAGCAGATGTGTGTCCAGCAGGGAACAGCCATGGAACAAAGTAAAACAAATGCCCACACTGGTATATCAATATTAACTCTTTTGATGTTCAGTTTATGTCCTAACATTGAACTGCCACAGTTCAAAGTCAGGACGTTTGTTAAAACAAATTATACCAATAAATTGACTCAAAAAGTTTACTGTTATTTATTCTGTTATTCTTCAAAACAAAGTTTACTATCTTTATTATTGAATGTCAAAGTTGACAGCTGGTTAATGTCAAGAAATCGGATGTTCTGTTCTTATTCTATACTTACATACGAACAGAATTTTAATGTCAGATAAATAAATAATGAAGTCTTGCAATCTGTCGATACATGTGTCTTTGAACATTTGTTATGTAAGGTTTACAATGTAAAGTAGACCTTTATTTATTAAAGATAATTACCGTATTTCCCCAAGTATAAGACGCACCCATGTATAAGACGCACCTTAATTTTGTGGCCCAAAATTTGAAAAAAGATGTATTACACAAAGTTATTCCCGAGAGTTGCTGTGTTTTGTAAGCTCACCTTCCCAAACTCATTCGCATCTTGTGTAGGCAGTGCAAAGCTCTCCCTTGCTGAACACACCGAGCAGGAGGCACCTGAGGGACCTTTGTTCTTTTAGAATACTGAAACTAGGAAACAAAAAAGGAGTTTGTTCACAGAGTGAGCTGATCGATTCTGCGGGTACAAGTACCAGGGTGAGTGAGCGCTCATACTTGTCTTGGACGAATTGCAGGCAGTAGAGCGGACACCACCATGTAGGACCCAGGCCATGTAAATCCCTTCGCTTCCTGTGAGGTGGCAGTGACGGGGCGGCGACTCCTCTCTCTTATACTCACACCACGACCAGTGCTCAGGTGCAGTGATCGACACACCGTGGAGACCCGAAAAGGAGCGTGGGAGAGGAAACTGTTAGATTGAGTAGTATTTATAGGGTGTATTGGGTACTCTTCGGTATCGGATCCATGTCACCGCAGGCGGAGAGTGGTGGGATCATTGTCCCGTTATTCCACTGTGGGTGGGGGTAGTAAGTGGTGCTAGTCCAACAGGGGTCTTCTTCTTCTTCATTCTGGAGGGAGGTAAATAGCGCTGGCACTGTATAAGACGCACCCACTTTTTAGACCCAAAATTTTTGGGCAAAAGGTGCATCTTATACATGGGGAAATACGGTAAGTGTTATTGTCTTTAGCTATAACCAGGCCCGGCGCTCCCATTAGGCAAAGTTAGGCAATTGCCTAGGGCGCCGGGCTCTGCAGGGCGCCTCAAAATTAAAAAAAAATGACTATGGTCATTTAAAACTGTCCGGAAATCCACGGGGAGGAGAGGGGGGAAGGGGCTATGAATCTTACCTGCATGAAGCTGCTCCTCTCTGCTCTGTCTCCTCCCCTCCGCTCACTGACAGTGACAGGCCGTGATGATGACATCATCACGGCCCGACAGTGTCTGTGAGGGGAGGGGAGAAGACAGAGCAGAGAGGAGCAGCTTCATGCAGGTAAGATAAAGAAAGACATGGGGAGGGGAGCTGAGGGGAGGGAAGGGCAGCACCAATTTTGACAGGGTACCCACGGCGGGGGGCGCCGATTTTTAAAGGGGGGGGGTGCCGATTTTCACACTGTGCCTAGGGCGCCAAAGACCCTAGCACCGGCGCTGGTTATAACATTGCTGTTGGAATTTTATTTTAAACTATCACCCATACAGAAATATACATAATGGGAGCATATACCTTAAAGACGCTAAAGGAACTATGAACTTGGTCACACAATTGACATTAGAAAAGTATATTTTTTGCTTAGCTTTGTCAAGAGATACCTTTGAATGCTCTTATCACTATAGAAATAAACTTTATTCGGTGGAACCTCCAAGGTGTCATAGGAGTTAATTTTACATACTGGTGCTTTTTTCTCCCAGTCCCCTAATGTTTGTTCTTAATTGCAGTCAGTGGCTATGATTAGAACATTAGTAATCCAGGAGCAACTGGGCTCACATATAAAAAGCATGAGTGTTCTTCTGGATCACTTCCTGAACACACAGAGTGATCTCTCTATGATAATGCTTTGTAATGTGCAGCAATATCAACACATACCTTTGGCAGTAAATGTAAACAAATCTGGGAATGTTGATTAGCATTGCTTTAAAGTTATCATTGGTTATAATACTCCTACATTTGATACACTTGTTGTCACAATGCATAAATGTAAAGTATATTTTAGTGTATGTTATGTATGTCTTGTCACAAAATATTTTAAGAAAATGGAAGCAATAAGAGCAGGTTGCTGGGCATCATAAAAAAAAGGTTAAGCCAGCTCGACATCCCCTCTTGCCAATACTTAGATTTGAAAATGTAACTGTATATATGGTAATATGTGTTTTCTGTTTTATCGCTATACTGTAGCCAACTGTGTTGCCTTTGCTCAGATAGAGGTCTTAACATGCTCATTAAAGCAACTATGGTAACTTGTGGTTACCAGGGCACCCTGGTGACCTTAGGTACCCTGAGAATTTGCCCTGACCGCAGGTTCTAGACTTTATGAGACTTACTCCACTGGCGGCCATGTTGTATTGGACGTGCCGGGAGGACCAGAAATTAAAATTCCAGTAAAAGTTTACATAGTGTTAAAATGGGGTCTTGGTTCAGGATGACCAGGGAACAATGTGATCCTGCTCCTTTGGTATATGAAAGTGGGTTGTTCAATCTTGTACACATCTAGTCTGCCTGAAGCAGATCACCACATCATGCCTGTTATCCCCAGAGGACCGTGTGTGTGTGTGTGGGGGGTCGCAAGGTGACAGACCCCCTTACTGGTAAGCAGGTACCAACTATGCGAAGGACCATGCTGATGAAACCACACCACCGTGGGAACTGGACAAGGGATAAAAGAAAGATTTTCCCCACTAATGCTCTCTTATGTTTGGACAGTTCTGACTAGGGGTTATGTCTCCTTTTAGACTGGTCATGGATCAGCGCATAGTGTCTGCAACTCTGGTCATGAAAGTCTCCATAGATCCTGTAACTTTGTGAGACTACCCAAAGTGGGGAGACATTGGGCTTTGTTGTTACCATGCAGATAGAGGAGCAGAAGATCATAGCTCAGCAGAAGAGACACTGCTAATAAGTATCAATGACTATAGCTCCTTTTTTAAGGGTTGTACACTAGGCGGTACATATGTTCAGTAAGGTATTACTGAGTGCAGGTATGCAATACAGCTTGATTATGTTGGTAACCAAATATTTGTCTAAGAGATTCCGAACCCCCTAATGGTTCTGACACATATGACTGTTTTGAGGCTAAACAGTCAGCTGGCAAGTCAAAAGAGTAGAAAAAAACAAAACAGTGGGGCGTGACTTGGAGGTCATAGTTATGGGTCACATTTCCTTTGTGATCCTCTCATCAACATGCTAATTCCAGTAAAATCAGGGACCAGCTTCCTCCTAAAGCACAATCTATTGGTGGCGTAGAGAACACTCTGCTATGGGGATCCGATTGAGCCAACTGCAGCACGAATTGACGGGTCGGTCATCCAATAATAATTTCTGGCCTAATCCATGCTTCAGGCCTGTCATAGAGAGCACCGCTGATAGCCGTCAGTCCCCTCGGCGGCCATACCTGCTTACCGGAGACCCTACTGAGCTCCCCTGAGCACTGCATATGGTCCGCCCATAAACAGCAGCAGGCTGGAGACACTGTTGCGGCAGCGGGATTGCTGCCAAAGGCCACGAATAGACCCACTGCTTACTCACCTGCTGTTCTACAGCAAGAGCTCCCACTCACTGGACACCTGTGGCAGCTGGCTACACAGTAGGACTTTCCAGCACTGGAGACTATCTGCTTATCCTCACTCCTGGATATAGATATTACTTCCCCACGATCCAGCCTACCTCTTCTACAGTGGGCCTGCATTAACCACATACGCTGGATGCCGCCAGGCCGCCGGATTATGCTGCTAGACCACCACTCTTTTCCTCCACAGTGAGTATCCTATACCACAATGACATTTTACCCAAGACACAGCAATTTGTTTGTGCCGACTAGAATGGCTTTCTGTACTCTATGAAGCTCTGTTGCCCCCCCAGTGGCCCTTCACTAACATTACAATTGTTTCCTCTAGAGCCTCCATAATTTTTTCAAGGCACCCCACCAAAATAATTACCAAGCAGTCCCTTTTTATAAGTAGTTGGGTCAAATAAACGTAATAAGTATTTAGGTCAGGACAGAAATACTTATTTAGTTGTATGCAAAAATAATACACATAAATCCAAGGGAAGAGAATATTTTTATATTTTTTTTTCAGTTATATTTCTGTCAAAGCATAATTTACAGCTAACTCACACTGAGACCCCTTCATCTCCACACACTCTGTGCCCTCCTTCATCTCCACACACTCTGTGCCCTACTTATTCTCCACACACTCTGTGCCCCCTCCATCCACACACTCAGTGCCCCCTGCATCCACACACTCTGTGCCCCCTGCATCCACAAACTCTGTGCCCCCTGGATCCACACACTCTGTGCCCCTGCATCCACTCACTCTGCCCCTCTGCATCCTCACTTTGTCCCCTCTACATCCTCATTCTGCCCCCTCTGCATCCTCACTCTGCCCCCTCTGCATGCTCACTCTGCCCCCTCTGCATGCTCATTCTGCCCCCTCTGCATCCTCACTCTGCCCCCTCCTTCATTCTTTTGCTCCTCCATTGCTGTTTCCTATCACAATTACCCTTCATTTCTTTACTTACCATACTTGACCTTCTTTCTTCTATTTCTTCTGTCTTACCAATTCGGTGGTATCTGCGATCCAGCATCCTCTCTCCTGCCGCTTGTCACTGAATGTCGGGCGTGATGACGTCACGCCCGACATTCAGTGAGAAGCGAGGAGGGATGAGGATATTGGGTCCCGTGCGCCTCCGGATTGATAAGTTTTGTTGTTTTTTTCTCCTCCTGGCCACGGCACCCCTGTGACAGTGCTACGGCATCCTGGGAGCAGCGGTGCACACTTTGAGAAACCGCTCTAGAGGCTTAGCCCTGCAGTTTCTTTAGCTCTGCTGTTGGTTGCTGCCATCTAGTGGCCAATGTTAACATTGCATGTCACTATTTTCATACTATCCCATTGAACGAGTCTAGGGGCTACCATCCCATTTTGCACTGCAGACCACCCAGGCCACACCTCACTCCATCTCTGGACAGTTGCCCAGGGCCCTGCTCTGTTTCCACCGGACCTACACGTCACTCTGTGGCATCTGCTGATTTAATGTGCTGCACCTTGGCCACCACTTGCTCTTTCATTTTGTCACCTGTATCACATGTCACCTTGTTCTTGAGCGTTGACAGCACTCCCACTCTACAGTCTGGACTTTCCATGTTGCTTTAACCAAATTAATGTAGGTAGAGCATGCTAGGCGTTATGTCTAGCCTCAAGTCGCGAGTAGATTCATGGTAGAGAATAAGTACATCACTTTATAACTGAGTATAACAGATCTATGCTGGTGGTAGTCATTGTAGTAACTCAGATCGGGCGCATCCTCAAATGGAGATCAGGAATTTCCAATAAAAGGAGAAATCCACAGTTATAGCTATAGATGGACACTATAAATGTAGAGTTAACCACAATGGATGCCGGGGTGTTCACAGTAGAAGTGCATACTAAAATGAAATGGTAGGGCATAATCCCAATAGAGATTCTTAACAATAACTATTTAACAAGGCCCTGAAAATAAAATAGTACATAGTTGCACAGAGTATATGATATTCAATGGAATTGATAGATAGGCTCCCTTGTTACACATACTAGCAGATCTCCAAATTGCATCTACTTGTACAGGCAGGATGGCATTAACAGAATTAAACTCAGCAGGACGTCTCTGCGGCACATAGACAGCTTGCTAAAATAGATCAAGGACCCCAATACCAGGGCCGGACTGGCCATCTGGCACTTTTGGCAAATGCCAGAAGAGCCGATGGCTATATGGGCCGGCCCGACTCCTCCTGTCTTCCTGGTGGCTGGTTCCCCTTCCGGGAACCAGCCGCCTCTGTTGCGCACTCCTCAGCTCCCTCCCTCATTATGCTGTGCACTGTCTCTCACTCCCTCTCCCAGCAGCCCCTACCGCACTGGCTCTCTCACACTCATGATCCCCGCAACTCGCGGCACCCCCGTGACCCCCCTCCCCATGAAAATCTTACCCCCTCTCCCAGCACCCCCTTCCCCCAGCAGCCCCTACCCCACTGGCTCTCTCACACTCATAACCCCCCCAACTCGCGGCACCCCCACGACCATCGTGCACCCCGTGACCCCCCTCCTCGCAAAAATCGCGGCACCCCTGCGACGCCCCCCCGTGAAAACCGCAGCGCCCCCGCTACCCCCCGACTTTCGCACGAGGGGGGATCGTGGGAGTGCCGCGAGTTGGGGGGTCATGAGTGTGAGAGAGCTAGTGGGGTAGGGGCTGCTGGGGGAAGGGGGTGCTGGGAGAGGGGATGAGAGAGCCAAAGGGGAAGGGGGTGCTGGGAGAGGGGTGAGAGAGCCAGGGGGAAGGGGGTGCTGGGGGAGTGGGTGAGAGAGCCAAAGGGGAAGGGGGTGCTGGGAAAGGGGGTGAGAGAGCCAAAGGGGAAGGGGTGCTGGGAGAGGGGGTGAGAGAGCCAAAGGGGAAGGGGGTGCTGGGAGAGGGGGTGAGAGAGCCAAAGGGGAAGGGGTGCTGGGAGAGGGGGTGAAAGAGCCAAAGGGGAAGGGGCTGCTGGAAAAGGGTGAGAGAGCCAGGAGGGAAGGGGGTGCAGGAAGAGGGGTGAGAGAGCCAGGTGGATAGATGGTGCAGGAAGAGGGGTGAGAGAGCCAGGGGGTAGAGGGTGCAGGAAGACGTGTGAGTGCCAGGGGGGTAGACAGTGCAGGAAGACGTGTGAGAGCGCCAGGGAAGAAGGTGGTGCAGGGGGTTAAGTGAGAGGGACAAAGGAGAAGATGGTGCAGGGGCATAGGTAAAAGAAAGTGTAAAGGGAGAGACATCTTAAGAATGGGAATATCAGGGATGCAGCTATCATAAAACACAAGTAGTAATGAAGAATGGGAATGCACAGAGGGGACAAGTGTTAAAAAAAAAAAAAATCAAGCCTTCATACTCCATTCACTTATATTTTCCATAATCCCACCTCTAAATTTCCGCTTCGACCACTTCCCTCTGTTCCTGCTCCCGACTGCCTGTGTGAGTTGACAGATGCGGATGCCCAGCGAGCCCAGTAGGAGAACAGAACACAGAATGCCATAATCAAGTAAGTTCATATATTTTCTCGTGTGCGATATGTTTTTAACCATCCTTTCATGAACTGGGGGCACTACTCTGTATCCAATGACGTTTAAAACACTATGGGGCGTATTCAATTGTTAGCGGTAACGCTGATAAACGAGCACTCAAAAAATCTTACCGTTAATACGGTATTTACTCGCGGAATTTCAGCTCGCAGCCCCCTGAGCGGCGAGCTGAAATTTCGCGAGTAAACTACCGTATTAACGCTTTTCGCGCGCAATATTACTTATAAACGGTAATATTTTTTGAGCGCTCGTTTATCAGCGTTACCGCTAACAATTGAATACGCCCCTATGTATTGCTTATTATTGCGCTGTAATGTTTCTTGCATATCTGTCTGTACAGAGATTTTTAATTAAGAGGAAAAAACATTGCTTGTCATAACTTTTATCTGTGATTGTGTCAATATATCTATTTTTGTTTGCATTGTAAATGATGTATTAAGCTGCTCCTGGGACTCACACTCTCAGTATCTGATATGCTGTACCAATTTTTATTTGTGGATGAGTTTTTGTCTGGGCACTACTAATGATTTGGGGGCACTACTATGGCATAATGTTATTTGGGGACACTATTGTGGCATAATATGACCTTGGGGCACTACGTTGTGGCATAATATGAACTGGGCGCACTATGGTGTGGCATAATATGAACTTCTGCCAAAGGCAAGTCTTTAATTGTTGAATATGATGACGCAAATCCAGTTACTAAAAAAAAGTTAGTAAAAAAAATATTTTCTCTGACATTTTGCTGTAGATGGAAATACTTTTAATGCGGCCGTCTGGGTTCAAATGATCATTCAATAGTTATGTTTTTTTTAGATATATGTTAGAGTTTTATTTCATGTGGAATGATTCATGAAAATTCTGCCATTACAATTTAATTGAGGGAAAAGGGTACCTGTTACCTATATGTGTGTAAGTACTTTGTTGTTGCTATTTTGTGGGAGATTTGAAAAAAGCAAAACATTGGTTTCATACAGTGGCGCCTGTATAATTGGTGGAATTGCTGTAGTATGGGGTGGTGGCAATGCTGTAGTGTGTTTGGGGCTTAGTATTGTTAATAAGTAGGAGAGGGTATTGCTGTAATGTGGGGTTGATGTTGGTTGCTGTAATGTGGGGGGTGATACCGGTTGCTGCAATGTGGGAGGTGATTCTGGATGCTGTAATTTGGGGGGTGATGCTGGACGCTGTAATGTGGGGGATAATGCCGGCTGCTGTAATGTGGGGGTGATTGATGTAATATGATTGTGTGTGGGGGGTTATTTATTGCTGTAATTTGGGCACTAATAATGTATTGTCATGGTATTTATTGATGTAATTGGGGTGCTAACAATGCAATGTTGAGAGTAATTAGGAGAAATAATTCTCCCCCACACACACACACACACACTCATACTACATAATGTTGTACTGCACCAGCAACGCACTCTACGCCAGCCCCAGTGTGCAAGAATATAGTGCATAGAGCCCACAACACGTGGGCCTGTGAGCTTTAAATGCCAGAGCTGATTTTTAGTCCCAGTCCGGCCCTGCCCAATACCCTTCCTTAATTGTCCAGATTGTTGGTACCAATATAAAGGAATTTATTAGATAGAAGAACAATCCCTGTAACACGATAATAAGCAGAATCAATCAGTCCACAAGGCTGTTCCCCTAAAATGGTACACAGATAAGGCAGTAATACAGGCAGGACACGCTTTGGGTAGTGATGGAGGGGGTAATTCTTTATGATTTCATGAAACAAATACACACCCCTAGATCTGAAATAAGACATGTATATCCAGTCATAATTAATAGTCAGATACATCTATTATCTAGTAGAAGTCAGTGTAGAAGCAGGACCTGAGTACTTACAGTCTTCAGATAAATACACAGACAGTAATCCAATCTCTAGCTCTATGGTGCTGGGCTTTTAACAATATGGAACACTTGCAGAAAAACATGTGTCTTCCAATAAGCACCAAATATATATGCAATTGCATAGCTATGCTGTGTAAGATCTGGGGGTATATTTACTAAACTGCGGATTTGAAAAAGTGGTGATGTTGCCTTCAGCAACCAATCAGGTTCTAGCTGTAATTTTGTAGAATGTACTAAATAAATGATAACTAGCATCTGATTGGTTGCTATAGGCAATATCTCTACTTGTTCAAACCCACAGTTTAGTAAATATACCCTCTAAACCAAATGCAGCTGTTCTGTTCCTGCTCGCCTGCTTTGTGGTGAGTAGGGGGAAGGGGGGATTGAATTCCTCTACTCTGCTGCAGCACTTTCGTATGTCCATTACTGCAAAACATATGTTAATTTCCCTTTTCTTAATTTCCCTATGTTACCCTATTACCACCCTCTACACAATTAACACAAGTCGACAACCCTCTGACCAACATAGTTGTGTGACTGAGCATACAGTCCCATAATCACATTCTACATCTTCAATCAGGTTTAATATTTGATTGTGACATTTTACAAGCCTAACTTTTGTTCAACCTGTGCACTCAAGGGGTTATATTTACTAAACTCCGGGTTTGAAAAAGTAGAGATGTTGCCTAGAGCAACCAATCAGATTCTAGCTGTCATTTTGGAGAATGTATTGAATAAATATATAATTAGAACCTGATTGGCTGCTATAGGCAACATCTCCCCTTTTTCAAACCCACAGTTTAGCAAATATACCCATTGGTGTTAAGAAGTCATGTCTAACAACCTGCCCCCTTAATTCTGGTATTGTGATTAAACAATTTGCTGCACCATGAAAGATACAAGCTGTGTAGGAGATTTGGTCAGTTTGTACTCATTTGTCATGAGGTTGAATGCTTACTAATACCCCCACATGACAATGCACAGTTTGTAAATATCCTTCAGATGTTAATTGTATTGTCATACTCTGTGTCAATGGATTGCTCTGTGCTTTTTTGCTCTCTTTAACGCTCTTTGAATACTAACAAATAAAGGGCAAGCCTTCAAGTTTACCCAGTCATCTCCCCTTTTCATCCAAACCAGACTTGCAAAGCTGCCATTTTCTTAATGTGTTTTTTTTATGCTGTGTAAGGCCTATAAATCCACCCATTGTCCAGCCTAAATGTCTGCAAAGCTGCCTTCTTTATGCATATCAACATCTTTATGTATATAAGAAGACATAGGGCTAGATTTACTAAGCTGCGGGTTTGAAAAAGTTGGGATGTTGCCTATAGCAACCAATCAGATTCTAGCTTTCATTTTGTAGAAGGTACTAAATAAATGAAAGCTAGAATCTGATTGGTTGCTATAGGCAACATCCCCACTTTTTCAAACCCGCAGCTTAGTAAATCTAGCCCATAGAGTACAAAAAGCAGAAGCACTGATGCAAACACACAAAAGTGGCTTTCGTGATGTATTATGCTCTATTTTCTGCTTTTGTAGTGGGTGTTTTTGCCTATTTAGAAGCTTGCATACTTCTGTCCAATATCCCATAAGGCATGCTTGCTTGTCTCTGACATCATATTATTGATGTTGCTTATTGATCATTATCTAGGGGCAGCACACACAGTGGCCTAGTGGTTAGCACTTCTGCCTCACAGCACTGAGGTCATGAGTTCAATACCCAACCATGGCCTTTTCTGTGTGAAGTTTCTATGTTCTCCTTGTTTTTGCGTGCTCAAGTTTCCTCCACACTCCAAAAACATACTAGTAGTTATAGTGTCTCTCTCTCTCTCTCTCTCTCTCTCACTCTCTCCGTTAGGAAATTTAGACTGTAAGCTCCAATGGGGCAGGGACTGATGTGAGTGCATTTTCTGTACAGCGCTATATATATAGCTGATGATGATGATGATGATTATCATCTCATCATGTGGGTGTGCTTATTCAATCATGGTTTGACATTTCCTGTAAATTGTTGCTGTTTGTTTAAATTTCATACCCTACAGCAGGATTGTCCAACCCGCGGCCCGTGGGCCGCATGCGGCCCAGCCAGCCTGTAAATGTGGCCCAGTGGTTGTGGCAAGGGGGCAGTGCTGTTAATGAAAAAAATATCCTGCAAAAAAAAAAAAGAAAAAAGAAAATACTTACCTTGCGGTCACGTCTGCTGGCGCTTCGGCTCCCTCCCTGGTCTCCTCCTCCGTGCGGTGCTCGCAGTGAATGTCGGCGGTGACGTCATCACACCCGACATCCATTGCGTAGCACAGAGGAGTCACCCGCGTGAACCATCAGCAGCAGTGAAAGATTATCCAGTATCTTAATTTTGTTACTCTGAATTTGGACTTTCTGCACCATGCAATTATGGACTAGCTGTGTTCTCTGTATGTATCTAATAAAAATATTAAGAGATAATTGTATTTTTAATATTTTAAACCATTTTAAATGTGCAGTGCTGAGTAGGGTGAAATTATCACCCACTGTTACCCTCATCGGAGACTGCTACATGAGCCATTTTTCCCGCCACCCTCTCTTTAAATCTCTGTAGATTTCTATTAGTCCTCCTGATGCTACCTATATCGGTGACCATTTCAAACTGGTCAATAAAAAAAATGATTCCTGGGTGCAGAAAGAGAGGAAAAAAAAGTTTTTGCCATTTAATTCCCCAAACCCCACTAAGGGGCAGATGCAGGTAAGTTAAATTGCAGCTGGTAATGGGACTACTGCTTTTATCATGATTCTGCAACAGGTTTCCTAACTCTTACTAACTTCATTTCCAAGTAAGTTTAATATGTTAACTATGTTTTCTATGTTTTTTTGGATGATCAGCTATCATTAGTGTTAGTGTATTTTATGTGCGGCCCAAACCAACTCGTCGTCTTCCAAAGTGGCCCAGGGAAGCTAAAAGGTTGGACAACCCTGCCCTACTGTATCAACTGGTACATGTGATATTTCAGCAGCCCTGTGCTCGGTGAAAAAAAGGGACCCAATGGACTCCAAGAGTGCTAGTGCATTTCAAAGACAAATATTTTATTGTGTAATCATTATTGATGTATCATTTAAGGCAAACATCATACCGCTTTCATACTGCTGCCCCGGCAATATCCCGGGTTTTTGCCGGGGCTCGGAGCGTCCCAGCTCAGAAACACCATTCATACTGCACCTCGGACCCGGGAATTTCCCGGGTTGACCCCATTCATACTGCACAAGTCTGTGCCCTGGCAATTTGTGGGAGTCATCACCAGAGCAGTTTTCATTGGCTGAAAACATTTATTTTTTTGTAATAGTCTGCTTTTCTGCTGTTTTGTCCATAAAGATGTGTGAGTGTATCTTATAAGATATTTTAATTTTTATTGTTCCATTGTATCATTTGTAAACAATCAGACATTTCTTCAGTGTTTCCACCAATTCCGTTCTGTACTGCTCACCGCTCCGTACTTTACTTTAGTCACCTATGTAAAGTATGTGCGACCTTTCTTTTTCGCTTGTTTCTTATAGTGTGGATGATAGAAGTAGTTGTTTCAGTCCATACTGTTGTTTTCCTCTCGAGTTTTTTTTTCCTGGTTTTATGTATGCAGTTAATGTAAATATTGTGAGCATTACAGGTCAGACAGCCAATCAGCTTGTTTTCTGTGCTACCCGGGTTGAAAAACCCGGGTTGCACCATTCATAGTGCAGGCAACCCGGGTCCGACCCGGGAATTACCCCTCGATAAATCCCGGGTTGAAGACCCGGGTTTTTAGACCCGGGATTTTTGACTTGTACCATTCATACTGCACCAAGACCCGGGTCGTTTGAGCTTGCCCCGGCAAAAACCCGGGATTTTGGTGCAGTATGAATGGGGTATAAATCACACATTGGTATCCCATATTTTTTTTTTATCATCCCCAAAATTTTGATAGCTATGCTTATATAGAAATTCACAGTGCATAGACATTATTAGAATTCTGAACTGTTAGTTCAAGCTATCTGTAAATGAATACAGATGGATACTGTCAGATCCTGTACAAGTACAGTCCCTGTACCCTGCTGTGTGAGTCTCACATGCCCTGAAAGCCTTACTATTGGCATGCAGTGGATACCGTTTAAAATCATGCCTCTTTCCTTATATGGCGCAGCTGCCGCAGACACAGGATTTTTCATGTTCAGGAGGAATCTTGTGCTTCTGGACTGGGGCAATGCAACCTCTGAACAGTAAACCATAGGCTCAGTTACTGCACTCTTTCATTATCACTTCATCTGTATAGGCTTGCATCAGAGAGTGGCCTAATGACTTGCTGCTAATAACAAGCTGCCAGCACCTGAGGCTTGTTACCATAGTCTCAGGCCTTCAAGCAACTTCCTGTGAAGAGCAAATTGCCAGTTTATTGAGAATGTCGCTGTAACCAGCATTCTGTATCATCTACCTTTCTAGCTGCTTTCCTGTGTTTTTACCCCTGGCTTTTGGATGACTACCTCTCTGGCCCTTGACCCCTTGCTGACAGACAACTACCTTCTCAGATGACTACCTCTTGTAGCCCATAACACCAGGCTCTCGGATGACTATCTCTTTAGCTCTGGCTCTGGACTCCTTGCTGCTCTCTGGACTTGCTATTACTTGAGTCCCCAGGCTTACCCTTTGTAGTTAAAGCAGATATTCTTAACCTTTTTGTGTAGTAGATCTCGTTGGCAGTGTTTATGTAACCAGATTGCTTTTAGACCAGCTTGAGTTGCCGCAATATAGCTATAACAGACTGGACAGCTAAGAGTTATGTTTTCCTTTTATCGTCCCAGTTGTTGTTTTTTTATACAAACAATGCCCAACAAATTATAGTAATCTTATTGATAATAGTAATATTACACATTTTATGATATCATATTTTTAGTTGTAGTTATTATTATTCGGTAGTGTATTTAGATTAGCTGGAATTTGTTAATCTATTTGTACAGATAAAAAAATATTCTCAACTCTGACCATGTCTGCGAAATTTCCTGACATAATATCTTGTAGAAATTCTTAATATGAATTGCCTATATTTGCCTATGTTTTAATAAAGAATGCAATAATATGAAAGTAACTAACATTTTGCTGCCCTTGTTTACATCAGTATTTAACTTTCTTGCCAGCAGGGGGAAATATTACCATGTGATGAAGGAGAATACAAGCTTCATCCTCCCCGATTAATTCAGAGATTGGTATTTGTATCCCATTTTACATTTTGAAGCATGTTAATATGGACATATATAACTTAACAAGAGAATTCCCTTTTCTATTAAACATTCAAACCAACCATCATTACCAATTCCCCAGAGACGTTTTGAGAATGCTTACTATGCAGAAATCAAAACTCGTCCAAGATATTTTCAGAATCTTTGAAATAACTTTGCATTTTTCATGCTGGGTAAAGTTTTGTATAGATAATGATGAAGGGGAAGCATCAGTTTTACTTGATGAGACCCATGACTTAGCCTAATTGCATTTCTACTCAATCCTACTTGATTTCCATTTGCTACATCCTTGCAGATACTGAAATATATTGCTTAAATAATTTTGCTTAGTTTTTAAAATTAAATCTTTCTATTTTTGTATACTTGAACCTTAATAAGTCTGGCCATAGCACTATCTAATTAGAATGGTATTGCTTACTGCTTATATAATTTATACCATCACTCTTTTTTCATTAGGTAAAGTAGGTTTATTCCTTAATTTTATGGAAGAAATGGAACATTGCATTTTAATCTCGACTCTGTTTCTAGAAAACATATATAAATCATCAATTTGTCAATATTTAAATATAATTTGTAGGAACACTGCTTCTAGGAAGGTAAATCTATGAATGTTCCTTGTAGTGCACTCTAGGCAGACCTATGGTAAAGCTTATTGAGACATGTATTAAACAGATATACATATAGAGAGAGAGATTTTCAAGGGATCCGGCATATTCAAAACCCTTATAATCCGTAATATTAGAGTGTTCCAGATACTGATGGCGCTTGATTTAAAGCTCTCCCAAAACAGCCTTCTCTAATTTACCTAAATCACATTATTAAATCCCAGGCAGAGGATGAGAGTATAATAACCAGGCCAGGTGATTATGGATGTGGTTATACTAGATATTTCCTGATGCATGATGATATTCCCTAAGCAATTATTCAACTCAGGGCTTTGACCCTACTTATAAATTTAAGGTTCACATTCATGAAAGCCACATACATATTTCTGGAATGATGACGCTACTGTTGCATTCCATGGGGCCAATTAAATTTGTCTTGAGGTTCCGTGGTAGTCTCACATGTTGTGTTTTTGCACACAAAAATGACAATGACGGTAATGAAAACATCACTCCCTTTTGCTCACACCTTCATGAGCTAATATATTTACCTAAACATCATGGGGAAATACAATTCGTGATGCTACTACGGCACCTTGCGGCTTATTGATTCAGCCCCCATGTGCGACCATCTGAATCTTTCTGTGGAAACTGTTAAAAAATCCATATACCCATTTCTGCTAGCCATGTCACCAAACTGTGCCCTCTACAAATTTACTGTTATAACCTGTTGCATATACAACTCATAACACAGACTATGTTAACTTACTCTAAATGTATGTCCTTTCTATACACTTTTGGAACTTTTGAATTTCACTGATAGCATAATATTTATCATGCATTTGGCAGTGTACCTATTTTCATTCATCATTTAAAGGGAATAGAAAATACCGTAGATTGCATCATCAGTACAAGGAGCTGGTGTTGTTTTTTTGTGTGAGTTACTGTATTTGGCACTATCAATAATTTTCTTCTGGTTCCATTTATTTCCTTATATGCATATAACTTATATTATAACACATAAATACTACTATATTTCGACATAACTGACTATGTGTTGCAACTACCATTAATGTGTACTATTTTACAAGTATGCGTGTTTGTGCGAATGTATGGTAAAAGACCAAATACTGTTGCTGCCACGTGTTGCAGCTGCGTACGCCCTTTTACGCTGTAGCGTGCCCTTTTACACCGTAGCATACCGTACGCATCTTTTCAGACAAAGACAACCAAGTTTGCTCGATTTTAATTGAAATGACTTTATCCAATTTGCTGACTTCAACAATATAGATATAGATATAGATGTATACAGATACAGATATAGATATATAGAGATAGATAGATGTACTTGCTCAGTGACCCTTGTAGGTTTTTTTGCAGGTTTTTTTCTTTTGCAGGATTATTTATTCTAATTAAGAGCCATGCCTATGGGGCCCCCTTGCCCGTGGGGCCCCCGGGCAGCTGCCCATCGTGCCATATGGAAAAGATGGCCCTGGTTGCTTGTATCGCAAGTTTTGTTCAACTCAAAGCACAGCAGTATTTCTTTCTCAGCTGCACAAATCTGCATACTTATGCCCAATGATAGCATTGAAATGCAGCTTGGTTAGTTATAAATGTGAAAGTCACATTATTTTATTTCTACACAATATAATGTAACGAGCTGCCATATACAAGAGAGAATAGTGTTCTTAATAAATGCAGATGTCACATTTTCCATATAAAATATATCGGGCCCCAATAATCCACTTGACAGCCCAGCCCAACTATACACCTGTTCAACATCTTACCTGCCTGGCATCCTCTTAGCAGGTCCTTGGCCTATTACAGGCTTCTTATTTTCTGTACCAGGTCTTGTGTGAGAGCAGTTACTAGAACTCCTTAAAGCACCAGCGCCCGGGCTTGGCATCACTCAAACTCTGAATATTTTTTTTTAGTTCCTGGCCTGGATGTTTATGTCTCTGATATTACTTTTGTTGACCTTTGCTTTGTTCCTGATCATTGTCCTTTGCTGTTTGCCCTGACCTTGCCTCTTTTCACCTTGATATTTCACCTTTCCTGAGTCTACGATTGGATCTGTATAAATAAATATCTGCATTTGACCCCAAAGTGCATGTTTGGTTTCAGATTTAATGATTTGCTGTGTGCTTAATACACAGGTTTATGTTTACTTTTTCCAAAGACAATATTCCATCAATGGGCCCCATGTTCCTCTATAAACTCAAGTGTTATCTTGCTACTGTACTATCCCAAAGTACAGTGTATACACGTTGCTGAAGGGGGGAAGAACAAGAAAGACAAGAACATTTTTCCCTAGAAATTACACTGTAAGTGTATACAATTAAGGAAGCATTTATAGGTGGCAGTCTCTAATATCCATGGAAAGTCCCAGGTTCTAAAGATGTCCCTTTAAATGTTCCTATTTTTCAGTATTGTCCAACTGAACTACATAATTCACTATTTCAACATTTTAGATGCAGTCTTTTTTAAGATAAGTATTTTAAAATACTTAAAATATCATAATGAAATTCAGTGAACATGATGATAAATTTAGGGCTCCAAAGGACAATAAAACTGATTGTACATGATGTACTCAAATGGTCAACAGCAAAGTCTCCTTGGAATCTATATGAAAATGTTGGCAAGTATTGGCAAGAGCTCAAACAAGGGATAGTTTAAAAGCTTGTGTAATGTGTACAGTTAGGACGTAGACTAAGGCTTAGGCTAATGTTAGGGTTAGATCATGGAGTTGGATTAGATTTATTAAATGGGATAATGTAAGTCTTCCTAGGACACCAAAGGACTGATAAAGAGATTCAATGGTGGAATCACAAATTGGCTCTAGTGGGCACATAGCCTTTCGAATATTGTGATGCTATTTTTGATGTAACCCAATGCCCTCTGTTACTTGAGATATACATTATTTATTATATATCTTAAAACAGATTTTAGAAAATAGAATTATTAATTATTAATTATTAGAATTATTAATTAATATGGCACTCTTCATGTTACAGTCGGAGGCTATCCATAAAATAAGCACTAATTTGGATTTAGTGAGTTTAACGGCTTTTATACTTGATTAAATTCTGCACAATCTACAAAATTTGCTACTCAGATGAGATTATAAATGATCAGTTTCTTTATTTGACTATACATATGCAGTATAATTTACGTACATGTTTTAAAAACATAAATAGAAAAAACGTGAACATATCCTGTAGACTGTAAGCTCTCAAGAGCAGGGCCTTTTCTACACTATTGGGTAAATTTATTAAGTTGCGAGTTTCTGGTGGGTTTGAAAAGTGGAGATGTAGCCTGTAGTAATCAATCAGATTATAGCTATCATTTTTTAGAATGTACTAATTAAATGATAACTAGAATCTAACTGGTTACCATTGGCAACATCTCACCTATTCAAGTGCCAGAAACTCGCAACTTGAAAAATTTACCCTTGTCTCTTGTATACATTTCCTGCATCAACCTCGTCTGTAATTGCTCTGTTTTTTTATATGTGATTGTATTTTGTATGGTTTGCAAAACTGACTGTTTTGTGGAACCTTACAAATAAACGATGATGATGGCACATATAGTTACTGAACAGAAAGAGATTTCTAGCAAACTATTTAAAACAGAAACTAGCATATCAGCATGTGCAATTTGATGCCTATTTCCATTTATATAATGAGTGCTTATTTTTTATTTACTTAAATGCTATTTTTTACCCAAACTGTGGTTTCAAAATTTGTTCTCAGGGTGCAGATTTTACAAATAACTTGCAAATGAGCTGACTATGTCAATGACTGATTTATGCATGCTATTAAACCAATAGTTTTAAATCATGACCTGTTAGTGAGTATTGAAAATAGGATTGCAATTTACAGAACAATATTTCATCTTCATTAGATGGATTCCTATATTGGTTCAGCCCTACTTGGTAAGCACAGTACAATACAGAGGTTATTTATTATACTGGTCCCAATAAAATATATATAGCAATAAATTACTTGAACATTAATGGAATTAACCATGTAATATTGATCGGAACCATATATCATTTGGAACATATATTGAAGATTTTTGAATTTAAACAATGTCATAATGCACAAATACATTTTATTTGTCCATTGCTGTAAATAAATTAAATTTGCTTCACGTGTGCTTTCTGAGAAAAATGGCAGTTTTTATGCCATAGAACATATAATGTAAAACATTATTTGACTACTTGTAAACTACCAATATCATGGTGCGCAATAGTGCTCTTGGACATACATATTACTGATAAGCTAAGGCATTAAGATTTTTTATTTGACAATTTTACTTTGACTATAGGTTGTGAAATTGGATTTATTAATTTACATAATGTGGTCATATGATCATTCTTCTATTTCTTTGATTAACTGATACAGCAACAATTGTTTATACTTCACTAAATAGCCCAAAATGCTACATGTTCCATTCCATTACTGATAGTTGTTTCCTTTAAAAAGATGTATAAAAGGGTCAGAGCTTCTCTATCTTAAATCATTCTGGGGCAGTGCAGAATCCATAGTTTAAGCAACTGATTTTCAGTATACATGGAGACAGAAGAGAAAGAACACGAGAGGCACTCCGGTTCCTAGAGTAATTATTGTAGGTAGTAGAGTTGCAACAATAGCAAATAATTACTCTAGGAACCAGAGTGCCTCTCGAATTCTTTCTCTTCTGTCTCCATGTGTTGTTACTAACAGATGAGAGTGCACCCTGCCTTTTGTATGGGAATGATATTGTATCATCCACAATAGAGCAATGGTTCCATAGCTGTGTGCGACCGTGTGTCTTTTTCCTTTCTGATTTTCAGTATACTTATTAACAGAAATTAATAAAGACATTTTCCCCTCAATCACTGTAATCTGTAAAGGAAGTAACTGACATACTAGGTGTTATCATTTTAATTGTTTGTCTTAATGTATATCATCACTTATTTAGGGATTTAATGGACATTTATGAACCATAAAAATGGTGGACCTGCCATGCTTCACATGTGGGCAAGTGTGCATACTTATCCTCCCAACAGATTTTAAGATGTAAACCACATCATGACCCTTGAGCTTACCCCAAAATATCAATCTATATATAGCTTTGCAAATCTATATAAAAATGTGCATGTTGGAACGACGTTAACATCACTTCAAAGTCCAATGTACTAACATTATATGACCACCCCCTTTATTAATTTCAAGTGCCTAACACTTCTGGTCTGGCCATCTCCTTCCATAGGCGCTGCAAACCCTTTCAGGTGCTGCCATCTATTCTCTTCCCTGTAAAATTAGGTGCAAGATGTAGAGGTGCAAAGTCCGGGTGCAAAAGTAGATATGAGATGTCATAAAACAGCATTTATACTGAGATTTTACATTTTTGCCATTCATAAATGACCCTTATTGTCTACAAACTGTGGGAAATGGCTTTTGCTGCATTTTACCAAAGCTACAGTGTTACATCAGAGTTAGACTGAACAGTGACTTTGTCCACATGCTTTATATATATATATATATATATATATATATATATATATATGTATGTATTTTCTTTTAAAATCTGGCCTATGCAGTGGACAAAGTAATATTTTTGTTGCTGGAACACATTGCAGTACTTTTGTGTTTGCAATTTCAATTCCAGTTTTTGAGCTATTCAAGCGTAAAAAAAATGTAAATTCTATTTGTATTAAAATTGGTACTGTATACATCTGATGGTTGCTTTAGCATGACATTATTCTATAAAATGGCAAAATGCCTGTAAAGTGTATGTCTGTACGTCTGTCACACAACAATACGTTTCTGTCTTTCAAATAAACCACCAGGTTGAGAACTGTGTCTCACGCCCAGTGGAAATCTGCATATCTCATTGTAAGCATGAATGAGTTTATGTAGAGTTTCCCAACCAGTCACCCCATGTACACAATCAGTGCATTCACATAGCAGAATAATAGAATGGGTTATTAAAGGCTTTCTTGTTTCACATTTAAACATTTTCTCTTCCAACAAAAGGTTCGTTTAATGACTGAAGGCCTCTTTAATGCATTCATTATCAGCACTAACACATGAGTACATGCAAAGGAAGATTACATCTGAAACCAAAAACAGATTTTTTTGTATTTTTTTGTCTTTGGCATATATATAAAAATAAATAATTTCATAATCATTAAGTGAATCATATATTAGATTTATAAATATTGCAGAGATTACATAAGCTAGAATAATGATAATAACAATAATTGCTTAAAGCAGAATGCAGCATAGTGGGAAAAAAAACTTGTTTGCTCCATGCTTAATCAGTTTCGATCTTGATCAGTGTTGGACTGTGGCATTAAAAGTCCACAAAGGAAAGTAATGGTAGTGGCCCACATAATAGCAAGAGAAGGGGCGTGACCTGGCCATATAGCGTGAGACTGTTGCTTAACACCTGCGCTTAGGGAACGGTGTTACACATACAGTTAATACAGTGTTTAGTCTATATGATGATGTCACTGGTGCTCTACACAGACTGTCCACATCACGGAGTAGCAGTGTGAACTGCAGTTATGTAGTGCAGAACACCTCTAACTCTCCCTCCAACTGGCAGCTGCTGGCATTGGTGGATTGGGTGAGCAAAGTGAAGTGAGATATAACTCCCAGGATAAAATCATGGCTGTGTGGAACAGTTCCCCAAAATCAGGACTGCCCTATCTAAATCTGGACAGGTGTTAGGCTGAGGCTGAACCTGTTCTTCCATCATTACTACCTGCTGCTGCTTGTGTCATAAGCTCTGTTGCTGTTTTGCCAGATCCTGAAATATTGGGGCCTTGGAAAAGCGGAAGGGGAGGAACAGAACTGCAGTCAGACATTTGAGAGGAGAGACAGATCCTAGGCATCTTGCACTAAGCTGATTGACTGAACCAGTCTGGACTGTCTGGTATACCCACTGACAGAAGCTGGACATTTAATTAGAGTAGCTGCCACGGCAGGCAGCTCAAAAGGTTTAGGTTGACGAGTCCAGGGCCCCTTCTTATTGTTACGTCCGTATGTATAGTTTGCAATAAAGATTCTCTGATGCGATCGCTGTGGTTCCAAAGCACAAAAAATGTATTTGTAAAATATTACAAGGCAAAGTTTGGCATGCATACGCTTGCGCTGTTAGCGCTAACACAAGGTTCAATTAGAACGCTCTGGTTTCCAATGCCAGAGGTGAACAATTTATATACTGTAGAGTTGTAAAAAGCGGTGACATCAAGAAAATACACAGTATACACAATACAGTATTAAGGTCCACATTCATAAGTCAGAGAGTCATGACCTTCCAAGAACTCAACGTGTCATGGGTTGATTCCTCTAGTCATTGTCCCCTGAGGTGGTAGGTGTCCTTCTTCAGGCTCCTGCCTCAAACCTGTATAAACTGTTTTTTATGACATCTCTAGACTTGCTATTTGGTGTATGAAAAGTGATATTATTTATAACTAGCTTTCGCAATGTGTGAACACTAAATAAATAATATTAGGAACGTTCTCATGCAATTGAGAACAGAATGATACCTAAATAAATTAATTATTAATTAATTAATTAAACATTAATTGGCCTCTTCACCAATTTATATTTTATTTTAAAAGATAGAAAATATGTTAAACATATTTAAATGTTGCTATGATAATAATAATTACGTTGCTTATTACATGCATGGCAACCGAATGTAGTGTAAAGAAATTATTGATTATCACCTTCGTCCAGTTATTAAACTTCAACACTATAGAGAGTGACTCACTATCATAGAGGAAAAGAAAACCCAATAGGACACTCTTGTTCATGCTCAGCCCTTGTGCATGCCTAAAAGAACAGAGCCTCTGGCACTTTTAGGCACATATCGCTGCCTCTCTTACTGCTCTTAATAAGAACAAATAGTCATATGTAGGGGTGTACCTAGAAACTGCTACAGGGCCCGGTAGCAGACTAACTAGTACAGATGGGGGTGAAGTAAAAAGTGGTGGTTGGAGCATATTTTAAAAATGAAAAGATAAAATCAAATTGGAAGGGAAGCAGAAGCATCAAAGCCAAAAAATAAACATGCAAAATTGTCTCAATCCTTTTTGGATATGGAGAGTTCAAAAGAGGTTGTAGAATATTGCCAACTATGTACTTCAGATGAAAGGTAAAGCTGCATTTTCACTTAGAGACTCTGCTAGAGAGCTTCACACATTTATATGTCATACTTATAGAATATGGAATAACCTTTTCGGATTGAACTGAAAAAGGTTCCATACTAGCAATTAATTTTAATGCTGGCCACACATTGAGCATTTATGTCAGGCTATATGAGTGTTTGAGAATCATTTAATCCAGGCTGTCCATATAGTGCTCTGTGAAGAGTGGCATCAATTCAAATTACATTTGGTATTAGAAATGGAGATGCTGGTAAACCTGGTCAGTCAGTGATTACAATCTATGTTTGTGTGTTCATTGGCTGACTTCTGCCTCTCAGAACTGGAGTCATGAGTTTGATTCCCGACCATGGCCCTATCTGTGTGGAGTTTGTATGTTCTCACCGTGTTTGCGTGGGTTTCCTCCGGGGGCAACGGTTTCCTCCCACAGTCCAAAAAAATACTGGTAGGTTAATTGGCTGCTGTTAAATTGCCCTTAGTCTCTCTCGGTCTGTGTGTGTGTTAGGGAATTTAGATTGTAAGCTCCAATGGGGCAGGGACTGATGTGAGTGAATTCTCTGTACAGCGCTGCGGAATTAGTGGCGCTAAATAAATAGATGATAATGATGATGATGACTGTACATATTGGGTGCTCTGCAGGGGAGGGCTGGCAAATTTTACCCCGGGGGACAAGACTCGAGTTAACAGCTTATTAGGAGCATTTAAAAGAAACAATAATGCAGGTGGCCCAGTGACCTATCCCAAGGTAGCCCACTATGGGACTGGCCTGGGGGCAGATGCCCCCCTGCCCCCCAGCCCAGCCTGCCTCTGGTGCTCTGTGATCTGGCGTTTGGCCTGACTACCTAAAGATTTGATCTGTGCAAACTGCCCAATACGTGTGTTGCCAAATTGGACACATATTTGGTTACTTTAAGATTAAACCAAATGACTTGGTATGCCCATATGGCTGCCTTAAGGAAACCAGTCTGGTTGTAGATAAGGAAGTGTCTTACGTGCATATCAATATCAATATATCAATAATATGGTGTGTTAGTGTGTGTGTTTGTGGGTGTGTATATGGATCAGAGATAAAAAAAAAAAAATTGGTAACATGCGGCTAATGTTCCTACTACAGTACACTGCATAGTCATTTCTGGATAACTCGTTTTGACACCATATTCAGGGCTACTGTCATCCAATGTGAGCAGCAGGGACAGTTGCTAGTGATAAGGGTAGTGACACACATTAGAAATTGAAGGCTATGTTTTTTCAGCTAGAATAGTAGAGCAATCCTAATTATTTGCTGCCATTTTGACACATTGAAGTGAAGTGGAAATGCTTCTGCCTATAACATAGGGTCTTCATCTTGTAAAACACTGAGTGTGACAGGAAAAGAAGCATGTTCCCTTCATTTCCATGTGTCATCATGGGAGCAATTCAGCTCTTATGACTGCTGCACTTTTCTAAATGGACAAGCACAGTGTTCAATTGCTGCAGTGTGACACTACCCTTAGGCTACTGTCAAATGGGCGTTTTGTGTGAAGTTATTAACTTGCTGTTTATTTGATACACTATAGAATACTACAGGTGAATTATTTCTTTTATGTACTGTATTTTTATTTTGTTCTAATAATCTTGTATGTCATATGAATGCTTTAATTATTGTGATATATTTTACTGCATCTGCTACTACATGGATCTATAACTTTATTTTACTAATAGATACATAAAGAGTCATTGTAATGTAATACTTAGGGGCATATTTAATTGATGGCAATCCTGCGCGTAAAAACAGTTAATACGGTAATTTACTCGCTGGATTTCAGCTCACAGCTCAGGGGGCTGCGAGCTGAAATTCAGCGAGAGATTACCGTATTAACGGTAATAGTTTTTGAGTGCGGGATTTTCGGTAGTCCCGTCGTCAATTGAATATGCCCCTAAGTGTTGGTTTTTGACCATTTCAAATATCGGAAAGTATGGCACATCATCAAGTTGTACCTGCGTCCTATTTCTTTGCAATAACAGGTATGACCTTTCTCACTCAAAACCTTGAATACAATATTTGTTTACAATATTTTAGAAACTGACTAACTTGTTTGGTGTTCGTAAATACATGGCTTGGAACATGATGTTTAGTCTTCTATCAGTGGTTTCATCTGTGACTCTTGGATACATGAGCAACCACCAAGCAGATTTGGCTTTACATCAGTGATGAAGTAGCACCATGCCAGGAACATGCTGTATTTGTGAACAGCTCAAACCATGGATTTTCTAAAGTGGATTAGGTAGTAATTAAAATAAAACAACAGTAGAAGAAATGCAATTTTAGGGAGAGCTTAGCTCCATGTGAAACTGCAATTTCAATGCTGGCTTTTGATTTGCGCACTCTTGAATTCTAACATTAAAAATGAAATTTAAATTTTAAATGCTGTCCACATCCGCTGATTGTCTGGCTCAAACAGAGTAGCACATATGGCACTAGCATAAGTTTGTGTCAGTCTGCCTACTATCAGAAATACTGCATGCAAATAGTTTTAGTGCTGAAGTTGAGGTGTTAAAATGTGTTTAGTACACTGTAAGATATTTGCAATGCAAAACAGGGAGATATTTCCTGTGGCATATTACACTAGTATTCTATATTAAGTGTTTTGCAATTTGTAAAAAAAAAAACCCACACAAAACTAATTTCTATAGCATTTCACAGCTCATGCCTAAATGAATGTTCTTAAAGGATAAGTCCATGTTTACCAGTTCTCTAATGTACAATGCAGCAATTCACAATGAATTGTTTACCTATCTTAAAGCTTTTCTATCATAAAGCTTCGGAAATCTCCCATAAAGTCCAGGCAATCAGCCAAAGTTTGCCTAGTGATAACCAAATGCACAGTTTAAATTGTGTACACACATTACCCCCCAATGGTTTTTCTCAGTGATATTAATAATCTTGTCCTGGAGAGGCGCGTACTGCGGTGTGGGCATTGTGGTTTGTCCTATCAGGTTTTACACTATAGTAACTTCAAAGCACCCCTCACATGTCTAATTTATTATTAAGGACTCTTTTTTAAGTGTAAACTTGAGTATTCCTTGTATCATCTCTATAACTTTGTAATAGTAGGTCTCTATGTCACTTATTTTAAAAACCTGTTGCATTGGTGCTCTGGGCTTTTTGTTTTTGAATTTTTTTGAAAATGAACCATATTCTGTTATATTAAAAAATGTAATTCAATCGAAAAATTTAAATGTTCAAATATAAACCATGCCAAGAAGGTAAAATACAGTATTTAGTGTTGCCCTTATATCCTGACAGTAAAACATGACTTCTTGACTCCATTGCTGACGACTGAAACCATCATCTTTAGGAGGCATTTGCAATACTGTGATTTTACTGGTCCTACCCTTATGTAGGAACAGGTGTTGGCTGGGCCATGGGGGCATGGTAGCATATGCCCCTTGAAATGGTCATATGGGACTGTCTGGCTAATGCTTAAAAAAAAATCTAAGAGGAGAGCTGGCCGTCACAGCCCATGCATTGCTGGGCTTTATGGTGCCTAGCCTGACCAGAAACCACAGTCACCTTATTATAAGTGCTGTGCTCAGGATCAGCCTGCTGATCATGTCTGAACCTTCCTTTCCTTCCATTCCCCTCTAGGTGAAACCGCTCCCATGCCCACGGCACCTACAGAGATGTCACCTTTGCTTCACCTGAGACTGAGAGAGCAGCATTAACATAAACTGAGTATGTGTTTGTGTTTGGGAAAGCGCTGTATCTAGGTGTAACTGTGCCAGGGCATAAGGCTAAGGGTGACTTAAGCTCATATGTGAGTGAGATGTGAGTCCTGGGCCATTTTTATGTTCTCAGTGACTGTGACAATTACAGTAAGAGCTGCTCTAGCCACTCCTCACTCAGATCAGCAAGCTGGATGTTAATGTTGTGTGTAGACTGGTCTGTGTTTATGTTAATGTTATGTGGGGACTAGTTTAATATTACATAATAACATGTAAGCAGCTTAACCAGGTAAAACATTACACATACATCTGCTAAAGCCGCTGTTCCCAAAGTGTGCACCGCGGCTCCCAGGGGTGCTGTGGCCAGGAAGAGAAAAACAAAACAAAAGAAATAAAAACTTACCAATCCGGCGGCGCCCAGGACCCAGCATCCCCCTCCCTCCTCGCTTTTCACTGAAAATCGGGCATTAACACGCCCGACATTCAGTGACAAGCGGCAAGAGAGAGGATGCTGGGTCCCAGGCGCAGCCGGATTGGTAAGAAAACAGAAGAAAAGACAGAAGAAATAGAAGAAAGAAGGTCAAGTATGGTAAGTAAAGAAACTGAGGGGAATGGTGATAGGAAACAGCAACGGAGGGGCAAAAGAATGAAGGAAGGGGCAGAGCGAGGATGCAGAGGGGGCAGAGCGAGGATGCAGAGGGGGGACAGAGTGAGGATGCAGAGGGGGCAGAATGAGAATGTAGAGGGGGCAGAGTGAGTGGATGCAGAGGAGCAGAGTGAATGGATGCAGGGGCACAGAGTGAGTGGATGCAGGGGCACAGAGTGTGTGGATGCAGGGGCACAGAGTGTGTGGATGCAGAGGCATAGAGTATGTGGAGATGAAGGAGGGCACAGAGTGTGTGGAGATGAAGAGTGTGTGTGGATATAAAGGAGGGCACAGAGTGTATGGAGATGAAAAAGTGCACAGAGTGTGTGGAGATGAAGGAGGGCACAGAGTGTGTGGATGAAGGAGGCACAGTGTGTGTGAATGAAGGGCGCACAATGTGTGGATGAAGGAGGGCACAGTGTGAGTTAGGTGTAAATTAGTCTTTGACAGAAATATAATTGAAAAAAATATATAAAAATATTATTTTCCCTTGGATTTATGTGTATTATTTTTGCATACAACTAAATAAGTATTTCTGTCCTGACCTAAATATTTATTAAGTTTTTTGACTACTTATAAAACAGGACTGCTCGGTGTCACGAGCCGCGGCGGTACTCACAGCCGCCGCGGCTCACTTCTGGCCCCCTCTGGCGTCCCGGCCGTCACCTTGACGACCGGGGCATCACTTCCGGATCCTGGCCGACCGTTGCCAAGGCAATGGTCGGAAGCTTTGTGCCCTGCGCTGCGTCCCGGCAACGGAGGAAGCCGGGCGCGCATGCACAGAACTTAAACTAACCTGTGGCTTGATGTAACAAGCCTGTGGGCTGATTAATGCTTGGTACATTAATCATGCAGGGGGCTGTGTGTGATTCAGAGCTAGGCTCTGATTGGTGGCCACTATTATTTAAGGCAGTGAGGTCTGCAGCCTCACTGCCGGTTATAGTTTCTGTGTCCAGTCTGCTTGACCTGCTCCCTGCCTTGTACCTGTTTTTTGGACTTACTGCTGATTACCCGTGTATGACCCTTGGCTTGGATTTGGACTTTGCTTGTGCATCTTGTGACCCCTGACCTCTGGCTTGAATACCGATTTCCCTGTCTGCTCGTGACCCCTGACCTCTGGCTTGAATACTGATCTCCCTGTCTGCTCGTGACCCCTGACCCCTGCTTGGACTCCACTACGCTTGCCTGGGTTCTCCCCAGCCGGTACACACTTCACAACCCTCTGTCAGTCTGCGGCCCAGTCTGTTCCCACCATCAGGGGCTCCAGTGAACACCTGACTGACGGAGTAGACACCGGGTTGTGTTGTGCCGGCTGGAGGGGTTCCTAACATTATAACCGGCCCAAAAACAGACGTTCCGGAGACGAAGTTAAGATGGAAGGAAGTGGAACTTCACCATCTCCGGCGCAAGCCCTAGCAGGTCATGTGGAATCCCTGTACCAAATGATCCAGGGATTGACTGAGCGATTGTCCGCTCAAGAAGAAGTTGCAAAATCCTCACAACCCACTCCGAGTTCCGCCTGTGAACCTAAGATGAATTTGCCGGATCGCTTCACCGGAAATAGATCCCTGTTCCGGAATTTCAGGGAGAGCTGCAAGCTTTATTTCCGGTTGAGACCCCGCTCCTCCGGTTCAGAGCAACAAAGAGTCGGGATTATCATTTCCCTCTTACAGGGTGACCCCCAGTCTTGGGCCTTTTCATTGTCGCAGACCAGTCCTGCCATGCAGTCAGTAGATGCTTTCTTCGAGGCATTGGGTCTACTGTATGACGACCCGGATCGAATGGGCTCCGCTGAAGCTCACCTACGGCCTTGAAACAAGGCCGGCGGTCGGCAGAGGAATACTGCGCAGAATTTCGTAGATGGTCACCTGACACTGGATGGAATGACCCTGCCTTACGCAGTCAGTTTCGTTTAGGCCTGTCGGAACAAATCAAAGACTCCTTGGTGCAATATCCGTCTCCTACCTCACTGGAGGATCTGATGCTCCTCTCCATTAAAATTGACAGGAGAATTAAAGAGCGAAAAACTGCATCTTCTCCTCCATGTGTTCTGATTCCTGTTTCCACGGATGATGAGGAGCCTATGCAATTAGGAGCATATCGTCTCTCTTCTGGGGATAGAGACAGGAGACGATCGCTAGGTCTATGTCTCTACTGTGGCATAAAAGGCCACTTCTCCCGTTCCTGCCCAAATAAGCCCGGGAAAAGAGCATGCCTAGGGAATGAGGGGAAGATTCACCTAGGTCTGCAAATTATCTCCCCGAAAAATGCTGTATTACTCCCTGCACAGCTCACCTTCAGTGCTCGCTCTTTGGACCTGTCGGCCTTCATTGATAGCGGAGCTGCAGGCAACTTTCTTGACATCGGGTTTGCCCGCTCTGCCGGAATTCCGATGGTAAAACTCAAATCTGCTATTACTGTCTGTGGCTTAGACGGAAGTCCGTTGCCTGGTGGCAAGATTTCCTGGGAGACCCTGCCACTACAGTTGAAGATCGGAGCTCTCCATTCAGAGTCAATAACCTTCTTCCTGATCGATTGTTCATCGGTTCCCTTGATCCTGGGCCACCCATGGCTTTCCCGTCATAACCCTGTCATTGACTGAATGAAAGGAGCGATTGTCCAGTGGAGTTCTTATTGCACACAGTCTTGCTTGTCACTGCCTCTACATATGATTCAGTCTATTCCGGAGCAGCTTCCCTCACAATATCATGAAATCTGGGATGTGTTCTCCAAGAAGGCTGCTGATACCTTACCACCACACCGTGACTTTGACTGTGCCATCGAGCTTGTTCCTGGTTGCAAGTTACCTAAGGGGCGTCTGTACTCCCTCTCTGTTCCAGAAGCCAAATCCATGCAGGAATACATCGATGAAAACCTGGAGAAAGGCTTTATCAGGCCCTCTAAATCTCCCGTAGGAGCAGGATGCTTCTTTGTATCCAAAAAGGATGGAGGGCTAAGACCCTGTATAGATTACCGGGGACTGATACTTATCACAATTAAGAACACCTATCCTCTTCCGCTCATTTCCGTATTATTTGATCAATTGAGAGGGGCTACTGTCTTCACAAAAATCGACCTTCGGGGAGCGTATAATCTCATCCGTATCAAGGAGGGAGATGAGTGGAAGACGGCATTCAATACGCCCTCTGGCCACTACGAATATCTGGTCATGCCGTTTGGCCTTAGCAATGCACCTGCAGTGTTCCAGGACTTGATCAATGAAGTTCTTCGGGACTTCCTTGGTTGTTTCGTGGTCGTCTATTTAGATGATATCCTCATCTATTCCAGATCTTTGCCCGCACATCAGACTCACGTCAAACAAGTTCTACAAAAATTGCGAGAGAACCACCTTTACGCCAAGCTGGAAAAGGTTGAGTTCGAGGTGCAGAAGGTATCCTTTTTAGGTTACGTAATCTCTTCTGAGGGATTCTCCATGAATCCAGCTAAGGTCCAGGCTATTTTGGATTGGGTGCAATCCAACAATCTTAAGGCAGTGCAGAGGTTCCTGGGCTTCTGCAATTATTATAGGAGATTCATTCACAATTTTGCTGACATTGTTGCTCCCATTGTCGCTCTGACCCGTAAAGGAATGGATCCAACTAATTGGTCGTCCCAAGCAGTAGCCTCATTGGAGAGCCTGAAAAAGGCCTTTGTCTCTGCTCAGGTCCTTAGACATCCGCATCCAGCTAGGACATTTGTTCTTGAGGTCGACGCCTCGGACATCGGTGCCGGTGCCATCCTATCGCAGAAGGATCCTCATACTAATCGTCTGCACCCATGTGCTTATTTCTCCCGTCAGTTCTCTTCAGCGGAAGCTAACTATGATGTCGGTAATAGAGAAATATTGGCAATCAAATGGGCCTTTGAGGAGTGGCGGCATTGGTTGGAGGGTGCTTCACATCCGATCTCTGTCATTACCGACCACAAGAACTTGCAATATGTATAGTCAGCCAAACATTTAAATCCCAGACAGGCCCGGTGGGCGTTATTCTTTACCCGGTTTAATTTCCTGATCACCTACCGACCAGGTTCCAAAAATGTCCGGGCAGATGCTCTGTCCAGAAGTTTCTCAGCACACCACGTTACAGTTACAATCCCAGAGCCGATTATTCCCCCTTCTGTAATCCATGCCGGGTTAACCCAAGATCTGAGTATCACACTTCAGAGATTCCAGAGATTATCCCCTGATACTACTCCGGAGCGACGTCTTTTTGTTCCAGTCCATTTAAGGAAGGCGGTTCTTGCAGAGGCGCATAACAGTAGGGCTGCTGGACACCCTGGAATTCACAAGACGCTAGAAATCCTTTCCTGTACAGTCTGGTGGCCATCCATGTCTGCTGACGTCAAGAGTCATGTCCTCTCATGTGAGGTTTGTGCCAGAAACAAAGTTCCTAGGATCCGTCCAGTAGGTCAGTTAGTTCCTTTGGCACCGCCTGCAAAACCATGGACCCACTTGTCCATGGACTTTATAGTTGATCTACCACCTTCTACAGGACGCAATACCATTTGGGTCGTGGTAGACAGGTTCAGCAAGATGTCACATTTCATTCCATTAACCAGACTGCCTACAGCTCGGGATTTGGCCGTCTTATTCATTCAACATATTTTCCGGCTCCATGGACTCCCTACTGACATCGTTTCCGATCGGGGTTCTCAGTTCATAGCGCAATTCTGGAGATCCTTCTGTACCCTTCTCGGAATCAAGGTCAGTTTGTCATCCGCATACCTCCCTCAGTCAAATGGGCAAACCGAAAGGGTTAACCAGTCCTTAGAGTTTTTACGATGCTACACATCAGAGTTCCATGATAATTGGTCTTCATTGTTACCTTGGGCGTAATTTGCCTGTAATAATTCCTGCCATTCATCTACTAAAACTTCTCAATTTTTCTGCAATTATGTTTTTCACCCCAGATCTAACTCATTGTATTCGCTCAACCCAGTTGGTGTCCAGGAGATCCGTTCCACTGCAAGGGATCTCAGAGTTATCTGGAAGAAAGTACAGGCATCTTTAAAACAAGCTTCATTTGTTGCAAAAAAAAAAATTCGGATCGCCACCGTACCATCTGCTCCTTCAAGGTGGGCCAGAAAGTGTGGCTGTCTACAAAAAACATTAAGCTCAGACAGCCTTGCAAGAAGTTGGGCCCTAAGTTCATCGGTCCGTTCCTTATCATCAAGCAGGTGAATTCTGTCACATTTAGGTTAAGAATTCCGGGCTCGTTGAGAATCCCCAACACATTTCACTGTTCTTTATTGAAGCCGGTATTATACCCTAGTCAAATCCAATCTTCAAGTTTGCCTGAGAGAAATTCAAACAGACCACCAAGATATGTTGTTCAGAAGATCTTGGATTCTAAAAAAGAGCAAGGTCAGGTGCACTTCCTAGTGCAGTGAAGGAATCGTGGGTTAGAAGAGCGGTCTTGGATTCCCCGGAGACAACTCCATGCTCCTAAACAACTGAAGGAGTTCTTCAGGAAATTTCCAAGGAAACCTGGGTGTCGGGGTTCCTTAACCCCTCCTCAAGGGGGGGTACTGTCATGAGCCGCGGCGGTAATCACAGCCGCCGCGGCTCGCTTCTGGCCGCCTCTGGCGTCCCGGCCGTCACCTTGACGACCGGGGCGTCACTTCCGGATCCTGGCCGACCGTTGCCAACGGTCGGAAGCTTTGTGCCCTGCGCTGCGTCCCGGCAACGGAGGAAGCCGGGCGCGCATGCGCAGAAGTTAAACTAACCTGTGGCTTGATGTAACAAGCCTGTGGGCTGATTAATGCTTGGTACATTAATCATGCAGAGGGCTGTGTGTGATTCAGAGCTAGGCTCTGATTGGTGGCCACTAGTATTTAAGGCAGTGAGGTCTGCAGCCTCACTGCCGGTTATAGTTTCTGTGTCCAGTCTGCTTGACCTGCTCCCTGCCTTGTACCTGTTTTTTGGACTTACTGCTGATTACCCGTGTATGACTTGGCTTGGATTTGGACTTTGCTTGTGCATCTTGTGACCCCTGACCTCTGGCTTGAATACCGATTTCCCTGTCTGCTCGTGACCCCTGACCTCTGGCTTGAATACCGATCTCCCTGTCTGCTCGTGACCCCTGACCTCTGCTTGGACTCCACTACGCTTGCCTGGGTTCTACGGTACACACTTCACGACCCTCTGTCAGTCTGCAGCGCAGTCTGTCCCCACCATCAGGGGCTCCAGTGAACACCTGACTGACGGAGTAGACTCCGGGTTGTGTTGTGCCGGCTGGAGGGGTTCCTAACACTCGGTAATTATTTTGGAGGGGTGCCTTGAAAAAATTATGGAGTCTTTAAGGGTGCCGCGAACTGCAAAAGCATGGGAACCACTGTGCTAAAGGTAAGGTTTTCTGTATGTTTTGCTTTTATCCCCAGCATTAAGAAAACACAGCAGCATAAATTCCACCAGGAACCTCCCAGACCAAAACCATGAGAACAGGATATTCCCCATAATTACACTTACACAAGGCAAGTACTCACCAACAGTATTTTCTCCACAGCTACTGTTAACTAAACTTATCTTACAAGGTTTTCCTTACACCATTGCTACAAGGATACACTACCAAACAACTAACAACTGCTCTGGCAATCATTAGGATTTAACTTACGGTCATATCTGACATCACCGAAATAAACACCTCACTCACCTCGGTACTCCCTAGTCATGTGGGAAATGGTAGGAGGTGTTAATGTGGGGATGTTAATGTTATGTGGGGAATGGTGTGTGTTTGTTGGGCTTAAGGTTATGTGTGGACTGATGGAGGTCAGAAAAGATACTCTCTGTTCTGCCATTATTCTGTTGTGCCACTTTGGCTATAGTGGGCATACAGTCCTTCCATGTTGTGTCATGAACTCAATTTTCATTGTAGTTAGATTACTACTCACCAGGCACTGGAAGCTATTTTTTATTAATTCTTGTCAGAGGTTATTAATATTGCTTCTTTATATAGGAACTAAGAAAGGAAAGTCTTGTTAGGCAAATAGTTGGGACAAATTTGAGGAAAATTGGTCACTTTGTAATACTGCATTTAAATTACTTAGCTATTTGAACATGGTTTATTAGTATATTCTGGGATACAGCAGCATTATTCCTGTTAATCATTTTAGCTGTATCATTAAATAGTATAACCCCTGTGTGTAGGAGCTGTTTATTTCTTTAGATAAATATGTGTATAGCCTAGTCATACGGTCTATTAACCCCCTTATATTATGAATAGGAACATGTTACCATTTTCTATACCTTTTACTTTAAACATGAAATGACACAAATGTTATGTATTGTTGTATTTGCTTTGTTAATTTTATAGTATTTGTCAGTTTGACAATAAGTAAAGGCTTACAAACAATTCACACTTTTGTGAAATTCCGGAGTGCTATAATATTTAGTGTGTATACCAAAACCAATAAACATATTAGTTACAAAAATTGTTTAAGATATATCAATATCCTTTGAAATGTAATGCACTGAGCCTCTGAATCCCCCCCCCACACCCCCAGTGACGGAAAGTGAGGTCACCGGGAGGGGGGAATGTCCAACGAAAATGCCAGCGCAGGCTATGTAAGACACCACGTGGGGACCCGAGTCTATTTCAGAGTCTGGTTTCCCTAGCTTTAGCAAGAGCATTCATTGTGAAGCCAGGACCCGGGAAGGTAGGTGTGTGGCTCCAGGTCCCTGACGGAGGATTCATGCTGTAAGACACACTTTTTGAATAGCTCTGAAGGAGAATGAATAGAGAGGGGCTAGTTTATGGAAACTTCACTAGGTAGTCTACTCCACCCCATTAACCCCCAATACCCCTTAGTTAGAGGGGAGTACATGGAAGGTGCCTCAGGGCACATGTTGGAGCCCCAATAGTTGAGAGGTAAGTTGAACGAGAGGGAAAGAGCCCCAACAAAAATGGAAAGAACCAGAGCAAGTAACCAGCAGGGGATCCTCACCTTAAGAGGTCCCCCATAAGTAATAACCACAGCAATCACAGTGTTTGTCACTACAAATGAAAAGCAGTTTGAGAGTCAGAGAGCTCCTATCAGTCACCCCATGGAGTCTTGGAAAGACCCCCATATCATGAGGGGGGTCACTGCACGGTGTAGCGCAGCTAATTGGGAGTGCAGCTGTAAGGAAGGAGGACACTGTACGGCAGAGGAGTCCCTGGATGAGGGGATGTTGCAAATCTGCAACAAGGTGAAGCAAGCTGAGAAACCTGTGTGTGTTCCGGCGGAACCACTGAACCTAGCAGCAGTGCCCGGTATGTAACTTGATGGGGGTTGAAAGGAACTGTTATTTTAAGCCCAGAGCATTCTGGATGTATTCAAAGTGCTCAGCATCATTATAGTAATGAAGAATGTCCATGGATATTTGGGATCATGGCCTATACAGCTGCAGGACAAAAGCCCCCTTGTTAAGTACTCCCATACCATGAAGGGGAGTTACTGTATGCTGTAGCATGGCTATAAGTTGTGAAAGAGGGTCCCTGGTGTAGAGGATGGTGTGCACATAAGGAGGAGAGTCCCTGGATCAGGGCCTGATCAACCATTAGGCTCATCAGGCTGCAGTTTTCATATATTTTATTGTCTATATCTGTACTAGGGGGTTGTTTTATTTGGTCATAATGGTATGTTGTGTTTGAATCATTCAGGGTTTGTTAAAATTTTGCACTATAATACAATTTTTGCACATTTTAAATATAGAACTCCAAGTTTCCAGAAGCCAGGCAACTGACAACAATGCTTCAAGTACAAGCAAGAGAGAACAACATGTAGTCTACACTGCAAGATCAGGTAATAGATGAAGTGCAGATGGAAGTGTGTTTTATGTATCAATTAATATTTTGCAATTTTGTTTTATATATACAGTCAAGTCCATAAATATTGTGACATCTACACAATTCTCATATTTTGGGCTCTATACACCACCACAATGGATTTGAAATGAAAATAACAAGATGTGCTTTAACTGCAGAATTTCAGCTTTTATTTGAGAGTATTTACATCCAAATCAGGTGAACAGTGTAGGAATTACAACAGTTTCTATATGTGCCTCCCACTTTTTAAGGGACCAAAAGAAATGGGACAAACTTAAAAATCCTACATTAAACTTTCACTTTTTAATACTTTGTTGCAAATCCTTTGCAGTCAATTACAGCCTAAAGTCTGGAACCATAGACATCACCAGACATCAACAGACGCTTTGTTTCATGCCTGTTGATGCTCTACCAGGCCTCTACTGCCATTGTCTTCAGTTCCTGTTTGTTCTTAGGGCATTTTCCCTTCAGTTTTGTCTTCATCAAGTGAAATGCATGCTCAATCGGTTTCAGGTCAGGTGATTGACTTGGCCATTGCATAACATTCCACTTGTTAGCCTTAAAAAAACTCTTTTGTTGCTTTTGCAGTATGCTTCAGGTCATTGTCCATCTGCACTGTGAAGCACCGTCCAATGAGTTCTGAAGCATTTGACTGAATATGAGCAGATAATATTGCCTGAAACACTTCAGAATTCATCCTGCTGCTTTTGTCAGCAGTCACATCATCAATAAATACAAGGGAACCAGTTCCATTGGCAGCCATACATGCCCACGCCATGACATTACCACCACCATGCTTCACTGATGAGGTGGTATGTTTTGGATCATGAGCAGTTCCTTTCCTTCTCCATACTCTTCTCTTCCCATCACTCTGGTACAAGTTGATCTTTGTCTCATCTGTCCATAGGATGTTGTTCCAGAACTGTAATGGCTTTTTTAGATGTTGTTTGGCAAACGCTAATCTGGTCTTCCTGTTTTTGTGGCTCACAAATGGTTTACATCTTGTGGTGAACCCTCTATATTCACTCTCGTGAAGTCTTCTCTTGATTGTTGACTTTGACACATATACACCTACCTCCTGGAGAGTGTTCTTGATTTGGCCAACTGTTGTGAAGGGGTTTTTCTTCACCAGGGAAAAAATTCTTCTGTCATCCACCACTGTTGTTTTCCGTGGTCTTCCAGGTCTTTTAGTGTTGCTGAGCTCTCCAGTGCGTTCTTTCTTTTTAAGAATGTTCCAAAAAGTTGATTTGGCCACACCTAATATTTTTGCTATCTCTTTGATGGGTTTGTTTTGATTTTTCAGCCTAATGATGGCTTGCTTCACTGATAGTGACAACTCTTTGGATCTCATATTGAGAGTCGATAGCAACAGATTCCAAATGCAAATGTCACACCTAGAATTAACTCCAGGGGGTAAATGTATTAAGCTCCGGGTTCTTCAACACCCGCGAGTTTGGCGTCTTCGGCGTTTAAGTTTCCCTTTACAAGGCAGCGCCGCTTTAAATTTAAACGCCGAAGACGCCGAACTCGCGGGTGTTGAAGAACCCGGAGCTTAATACATTTACCCCCAGATCTTGTACCTTCTTAATTGATGATGAAATAACGAGGGAATAGCCCACACATGTTCATGAAATAGCTTTTGAGTCGATTGTCCCATTACTTTGGGTCTCTTAAAAAGTGGGATGCACATATAGAAACCGTTGTAATTCCTACACCGTTCACCTGATTTGGATGTAAATACCCTCAAATTAATGCTGAAAGTCTGCAGTTAAAGCACATCTTGTTAGTTTCATTTCAAATCCATTTCTGGTGGTGTATAGAGCCCAATATATGAGAATTGTGTCGATGTCCCAATATTTATGGACTTGACTCTATATATATATATATATATATATATATATATATATATTTATATTTATATACATATATATTAATATTTGCACACACATTGGTGGTGAGGTGGAGAGCGCCACGGAGGGGCCAGGCCTGTGAGTTGAACAGAAAAACTGTTTTACATCTGCTAAATGTGTGATGAAGGAGTGACCGTTATCACATAACTATTATGCTTATGTGCTGGAGAAAGGAGTTTATTATAAAATGTATCTTTGTTTTTAAACTGAAATGGCCTGGCACCCAGTTTAATTTGCATTACACCACACCACTGCACTAGAATCTGCTCACATGTGATTGTGCTAAACACCTGTGCATTCGGGGGTCCTCTGATAGTGGTTGCTCAAACCCACCAGCTAGATGGGGCAGAAAGTAAAAAAATCTGTTTTGGCAAGGCTGAAGACCTGTTTCCAGAGCAGTTGAATAACTGTACAACTTCAGAAGATATGGAGAATATCCTCCAATAAGTTGTACTGACGCCAGCAAAACTTTGAGTGGGAGGGCCACATCCTATGGAGTCTGGGAGGGGTGAGGTATAGGTACAGACTATTAATCAATTTTATTGACATTTCCATGTGGCTGAGGAACATGGACATATGGTAGGAGATCATAAAAATGTCTTCCCATTGCTCAGTGGGAAGGTCTAAATGGAGGTCTACTTCAAATTGTAATTGGATATTTGTTTTGTGTGAGTTCAGTTAGAGATGTATACGTACCCCAGAAGTTGATGCCCACTTTATTGACCCGTTTAGTCAATCTTGTGAGCAACAGGGCCGGGGTTGATGCAAACCAAGATTCTATTTTGGGAGGGAGGTAACTCAGTGTCTGACTTGAAGATATTTATAGAACTCCCATGAGGGGAGATGAAACTTGTCTCGGAGCTGTAAAAAATAAAGTAAACCTTCCGAGTTAAATAAAGCATTGAGGGTGGTAATGACATTTGCCTTCCAGAGGCTGTGATTAAGGTCAGGAATTAGCTTGGCTAAATCCGGCGTGGACAAATTCTTAGTAGGTACAGTAATATCTGAATCCTTCTCCAACACCCTGTCCCAGACCATCAGTGAGACCCTAGTGAATCTGGGTAAAAGAATACTAGCGGGTCTCCAGGGCCTGTGAACCCAAAGGAAGTCTTCCAGCAGGAAATGTGGATTTAGGGCTCTCCCCAGATCTACACATGGTTTCTGTTTTGGGGGCAGGGACCAATCTCTGAGGTGGTACAGAAGGCATGCATTGTGGTATTTATCCAGGTCTGGAAGAGCCAAACCACCACTTTGTTTAGGTAGGAACATCCAGACAATATGCGGGGGTTTGATTTTCCAGATATAAGAACAATAATGGAATGTAATTTGGCAAAGAGTGGTTTCGGTAAGGCAAAAGGTAATGTGCAGAACCAGGGCCGGATTAACCCGAGTCCTGACTGGGCTACAGCCCAGGGGACTCGGGCATCCAGGGGGCCCTTGACAGTGCTCAGTAATCTCTCCCACGAGATCTCCTCAGTAAGGAGCTTACAGCGTGCCACGGAAACACTACAGTGACAGGACAACAGAAACAGGTAAGAGCCTGGGGTGGTGGGCGGCAGGCAGCTCACAGGGGGGTGCATCTCATGGAGGGGGGGGGCATTAGCCCAGGGGCCACCATTCCTTTAATCCGGCCGGCCCTGTGCGGATCAGATACATCAGTTTTGGTAACAACATCATTTTATATGATGCCCAACCAGGAGATCTATTGGCACATCCAAGATTTTGTAAGATTAAGAAGTTTTATTATCAAGGCCTAGAAATGTGAGTCAGGAATATCGTCTAGGTTTACGATGATATGTACACCTAAGTAAGGTAAGGCAGTCATTTTCAAGGAGTAGTAAAATATATTGTATTAAAGTAATTCTATCGTTTTCAAATAAGCATTGCATAGGTGATTGTATTGTGTTTCCAACGCACAAAGTGATTTATTTTACCAGATATAAATAGTTAACAGTTCAATACATTATTATATTATGATACAGTACAGTACAGCCAATACCAAAAGATAAATACATACCGCTGCTATCTCATGCGTTCGCTGCGCTCCCACGGGTCCCAGTGAACAGTATATCTGTTTAGAATACTGTGGTCAGAGTAGACTGAGGCTAGTGGGAGTACAGCTATGATTATACATACATTCAGTGCTACAGAGTGAACAATAGAGATGACGTGGCTTGCTTCTATAGGTCCAGACTTCAGATGGGTCCAGGGTAAACAGGTCATAGGCTAGTTCAAACTAAAGAATCCAAAGGTGGGGGTCATCTCTCCAGGGGATGAGCTTCTTTCTTCCCGCCATGACTCCAGTTACAACTGGTCCATTAGCATTTTATAGTCAGCATCATATTAAAGGTTTATTCCCTAACAACAATAACTAGAGTATGCAATGTGCTATCTCTTCGCCGAATGAACCGGACAGCTGCTGATGAATAGGGGTTTCATATGATACTAGACATGACACCTTTCCTATAACCTGAACCTTAAATAACACTGAAGTGTACATATAATCATATTATATAAACTAATAATAAACTAAATACTATCTGCTCATAAATTACTGTGTAACGGAACCAATATGAATATGAATTATATAAATAACTAAATGTTGTAATGCGAGTGTGTACGTGCGTATTTTACCGTGCGATAGCCGTATGCCACGTGCAGCTGGCCAATAAAACAATATTAACCAATATACTTTCGTTCATCCAATTATATGACTTTGACAATTGTCATGACTCACGCCCCAGGTATCAGCTCCTAGAACCGTTTCAGAGGTCTTCACCTATAGGAACCGCTTTTCCCGTAGAGCTAGATCCGCTCACAAGTACTCTGATGCCTCCAGGTCTTGTACTCTAGTAGTAGGAGCTGATAGCCTGGGAACGCAGCGCTGGTGCACACGTAGAAGTTAAGTGAAGGTACCGGCAGAGGTAGTGTAGGTCGCCAGTAAACAGTAGCGCCTAGGTCCAGGCCAGGGGGTCAAACAGGTCACAGGCAGTACGGCAGCGTCAGTATCTGAGCAAAGGTTCAGGGTCACAGGCAATACGGCAGCGTCAGAGTCAGGCAATAGGTCAAGGGGCACAGGCAATCAACAAGGTCAGAATCCAGGCAGAGGGTCGGCAATAGTAATCAGGTTCAAAAAGGCAAGCAGGTAGCACAGACAGCAGGGTAGTATACACTGCAGCAGGGACTATAACAGGCAGGGAGGGCTTGTCCCTTCCTGCCTTATAAGCAGATAGGGGCCAATGAGAGGTTTCTTGCACAGCAGGAGGAACTTAGCTCAGCTGGGCTATAACTAAACTAATTGTGCGCACGCGCCTGGCTGCCTAGATGCCGGGACGCGGCGCTAACAGCTGAGAGCGTCCAGACCATTGCCTAGGCAACGGCCGGGAACAGGGGGAAATGACGTCCCGGTCATCATGACAACGGCCGGGACGCAGAACCTGCAGGGGAGGTTAGTCGCGGTGGTGCCCGGAGCCACGGCGGTCATACCATATAGCACCAAGGCGTTTCACTTTCAACTGAGAAATATTAATAGGGAGGACATCCAACTTTGTTGTGTTTAGTTTGCAGTAGGAGGCCTAGCTTTAGCAATCTATTATCCTGTGTAAATATGGCAACGAGGTCTCCGTATTGGTGACAAAGAGTAAAACGTCAGCAAATAGGCACAATTTGTGTAAGGTAATGTTCATGACAATGCCCAAGAAACAATGACAAAGTCTAATTGTTGTTGCTAACGGTCGGTTCAATAGCTGGTATAAAAATCAGTGGGGGAATGGGATACCCCTGCCTATTGCCATTAGTGAGTGCAAAGCGTTTGGACAAGAACCCATTGCTAAACACTCTGGATGAAGGGTCAGTGTACAGGGCTAAAATCATTCTATGTCACAATTGGTAGGCTGGGGCGTGAAACTGTCGTCTTTCAAATTATACAATTTAGCATAAAATTTAGCAAACATATTTGTAATATCTCTAGGGTGAGAAATCTTCTGGCCCTTCTCGTCAATGAAGTGTTTTTTTTTATTCTTACCTCCTTGGCCTCTCAGTTTGCCAGCTTTGTTACCCGCTACATAGAATTTCTGTCTAACTCTATTCAGAACACACAAGTGAGTCTCTTTCAGTGCGACAATATTAGCTTTATACTTATAGAAGGAGTCTAAAGCCAACTGTCGGTTATTGGGGGAGTTCAGGCCTCAAACATTTAGGGAGAGGAATTTGACCATCACGCTAGAGACATGAGATGCAATGAGTATCTATGATAAGCGCAAAGACAACCCAGCAGTGCCAGGGGACATTTATCTACCTAAGGTGGTTGTCCTGGAGAGTGTTGAGTTCTAGTAAGGAGAAGGGCAGGAGTAGGGGTAAGAGGGGAAGACAGAAGAAGGGACAGGATAACTGAAGTAACCCAAAGCTTTAGGTTAGAGAATTTTAAGGAAACGGAGGGATCCAGTAGGTAACTAGGGGTGGGCTGCCTCAATCAGGGAAGCCCCCACCCGTGTCTTTATAGCAGCCATGTCAACCTAGAACATCCTAACACCCGTATGAACAAATAAACAGCGAAATATCAAGACTGTAAAAGACAACATAACTGAAACATCCTAAGATAAAATGAGGAACCAGGGTTACATGTACAAAGATTCTTGAAGTTCTGTTTCAGCCGTATCACGTAGCACCTGGTATGTAAAATATGTGAGCATCTGCAAACATTTCTAAACTAAAGATATAGGAGTGAAACAAAAGAAGTTCCTGTGAATGTAGGGCGACTTAGAGGAACCAGGCGGTGTGAGAGCAGTGTTATCCCCTGTAGTGGCCAACACAAATGTGGAGAAACACTAAAAATCAGTTTGAGGAAATCAAGAGGGGAGTGCAGGCTCAGCGGAGATCATTGACAACAGTGTTGGCCTTAGCCTCATTTTTATCGGTCACTCCGGAGATGTGCTTTGGACATAGGGGCCAAAGCAACTCCATCTTCTATGGAGGAGATCACATGTGTGGTATTCTTCTTTTGAACAATCAGCTTAACCAGGAAGCCTCATCTGCATAGGATCCCATGGTCACGTAGCCCCTAATAATCATTTAGAAAGATCTGTGCTTGGTAATTGTAGCCTAGGTGAAATCTTGAAAGAGTTGTATATCTAGCAAGATCTCCACATTGTCTTACAGTCTGGCTGCTTGTAGTATATGCTCTTTAATATGAAAAGACATGAACTCTCAGAAGTGTGTCAATTGGTAGAGCCTCCGGACCAGACCTCCTTTTGGGGAGCCTCTGGATGTGGTCAGTGAACAAATTATGGTCACTCACTGAAGGATGTAGCTTACAAAATAGAGCAACCATGAAAGGTAGTAACTTGGAGGGCAAGACAAATTCTGGAATTCCACAGATCTTAATATTTTTCTGTCTAGAACGGTCATATCAGCGATCTTATCCTGTAATAAATGCATTATATTGAATATAATATAATTATATTATATTGCAGACTATTGATTTACATGAAATTGGGACTAAAAAGGAAACAAGGCTATATATAGCTAAGTAAGTGCGGTGAATCACATGTGGATGGTATTTTCTATTATCTTTCATTTGAATCACACTCACGGAAACTGTCTCCATTACATTAATCCTCATTTTTCAGACTAATCAGCTGACTTTATCTACGTAATCCTACTTTCAGCATTTCTTCTGATTGTACATGGAAATTCAAGACTCCATTGATGTATTTCACATCTAGTTATACTTACATGTACTGGCATGATGTTAATATTACCTACTTCCTAAAAGTGATTATCTATTGGCCCTGTTACAGAAAGATTTGTGTTATGTATGTTTTTTAACAGTTATTGGTTTTAAGAAATAATTGTTTTTTTGATACCAGTTATTATTATTATTATTATTATTATTATTGTTATTATTATTATTATTATTATTATTATTAATAATAATACATTTACTTATTTACCACTTGTGATCACTGAGAATATTATATCAAATTTAAGTGATAATTCTCAGTGCTGTACTTCCTTTTTTCTTGTGACCAACAAGTAAGTATAAGTTACAAAGAAACTTAATAACGATTGTGGGAGCACCCAAAGGAAAATGCAGGAACAGGGATACAGGTAGGTATTCAGTAGTCACTGGAGCTGGAACACAGGCAAATATTCACGAATCACTGGAACTGGTTTGTATTCAAGAATCACTGGAGTTAAGAATGATCTAAGTAACAGGGCTAAATAGTATTAAAAATCTGACCCATACAGGTTCACTGAGTAGACTTATAAAGTCTACTCTTTAACTAAGGGGTGGGCCAGAGGCAGAATTCGGTCCATAAAACACAATGGTGAGTGGATTAGAATCCAGAACTGGCATTGCCCAGAAGCAGTCTGCCCGGTGGTGCAGACAAAGAGGTCTCAGACAGGGCTCTGGACCCCAGTAAGTACACCATCTTCCTCTCAGATCCTTGCCACTGAGTATACATTTTCAATACCATTGGGCTCCTTTAACAACAAAAACATCATGCTATTCTAAATGGATGTGAGGACAGGAGAGTGAGAGATGCTGCCACTGCAAATTACTCCTCCAAAACCCCATTATTATGAGTTTAATCTTACAGACTACCTACCCCACCAATCCTCACTTTTAACCTTACAATATAATTTTCTCAGTTACTTACTTATTGTCAGGTGCTGGACCCAGAGTCCAGTAACCTTTTACTGGGTCCGGAGTTGTTTGGTGCTGCTCTCCTTGTTTCCCTTAATGTTGTTTGAGATGTCCTCCGCTTTTGTCGGTGACTCTCTAATCATTAACGATTGAGGCACTGTAGGGCTAAACATTGCTGGGGTAGATTTAGTGTTTAGGGTAGAATTTTCTTGTAAGTTAGTATAAATCAAGATAAATAAATGAGTTGAACAAAAGAGGAAATCGTGGTCAAGAGCATGGAAACTACAGCTTAATGCCAAAAATTCAAAATCATGCACTTGGGTCTCAAAAACCCAAAGGCTAAATATAGTATTAATGGCACTATAATGAAAACTACTGAGGAGGAAAGGGATCTGGGAGTCACTATTTCAGGTGAATTAAAGGCAGATAAGCAATGTAACAAAGCAATGAGAAAGTCAAGTCAAGATGCTTGGTTGTGTTGGGAGAGGAATCAATAGCAGAAAGAAAGAAGTAATAACGCCGCTATACAGATCATTGGTTCGGTCTCATGTCTGTTCATCTGTGTTCAGTACTGGAGGTCATCTCTCCAGAAGGATATAAACATATTAGAGAATGTACCGGGAGAGGCCAGATTTCTGACTATTTAGTGTTTTGAATGTTTCCATTTCTCAGTATAAAAAATCTTTACTTCGACATTTATGCAACGCCAACATAGCAGTCGTTCCTGTCCATTGGTGGTCTTCTGTGCCCTCTGACATGTGGGAGTGGTTTAGATGGAAAGATGTTTACAGGCTTATGGACGACATAATCCTCTCTGGTCAAAAGAAGGTCACTGAATATGCAGCGATTTAGATGCGCTGACTTGAATTTAAGGAATCTTCGTCTTACCACTCCCTCGTGGATTCGGGCTAGCTATTCTCAGGTGAAGTTTTAGTATGGACAGATACATGGGAGATTAGACATACTGCACTTTTTCCTTTTGGGCATTCTTCCCCTTGTAATATGATTTATACATCTTGAGAAGTTATCTCTCTCTACCTTTCCCTCCCCTTCCCCCCTTTCTCTCTGGCTCCCCTTTTTCCTTATACGTATGTTTACATATCTGTTGTGTAATGTATGTCTGTACAATCAGCGCTACTTTATTGATTGATGAACTGTGAAGTTTACATGTGATCCTATATTTGGATTATGCCTCATCTGCTGCTTGTATTCCATTTTTGTATTCTTTTAAATATTTCAATAAAAACAAATTATACAAAAGAGACCGATCAAAGAAGGGCAACTAAAACGGTGCATGGTCTACAGCACAAAACTTACCCGGATAGACTAAAAGATCTTAATATGTATACTTTGGAACAAAGAAGGGAAAGGGGGCATATAATAGAAACTTTCATATATTTCAAGGTTTTTAACAAGGTACAGGAGGGAAACATTCTTCAAAGGAAGAAAAGTAATAGATCACGAGATCGCTGAAACTGGAGGGCAGTAGGTTCAGAGGAGATTTGAGGACAAACTACTTCACAGAAAAGGTAGTGGATAAGTGAAATAGCCATCAGATGTGGTAGAGGCTAATACAGTAGAGGAGTTTAAACATGCTGGAGATAAACATTAGGGTATCCTTAAAAAGAACGAAGGATCACATAGAATTTGAGGTTACCATAATTTACAAAATAGGCAGACTAGATGGGCCAAGTGGTTCTTATCTGCCGTCAAATTCTATGTTTCTATTTTTTTGAAAAGGGAGACATAAATTGCAAGTCAGATAAAATAGATAAAGTAGCTGGATATATTGGTAATGCTTATAAGAAAGCTCTACAGGTAACAGGAGGGATTTACTGTCAAAGCAGTGTAGGTGATGTAGCTGGAAATACTGGCAATGCTTGGAATTAAGCTGTGCAGGTAGCAGGACTGAAGTAGCTGGATATACTGACAATGCTTGTAATTAAGCTCTGTAGGTAACAGGACTGAAGTATCTGCATATACTGGCGATACTTGTAATTGAGCTGTGCATGTAACAAGACTGGAGTAGCTGGATATTCAGGCAATGCTTGAAATTTAGTTGTGTGGGTAACAGGACTGAAGTGGCTTGATATATATGGTGCTAATGAGACAGGAGCAGAATGACTGCCAGTTACTGGCAAATATTTAGGGCCAAGACAGGAGCCAAACAAATCCAAGTTATCAAAGAGAGAGCAGGATGCAGAAACAAGATAAAGTCAGTTGTTCAGGGTCATGCTAAAGGTCAAGTAGGCAGGAAAGCAGTAAGGAAATTCAACAGCAGAAGATCAGAAACTCAGGACAGGCAGCAAATGATGACTTTGCAAAGCTCCAATACAAAAAGTACCCTTTTAAAAGATAGTAATCAGAGATGCCTTATAGTATAGTTGCAAATGTGTGTAACTGAGACTCTATCGTTTTATTTACAAGCAGAATAGAACTCTTTTACTGGTTAACAGATGTGCTGGGGGAATGTTATGTGTATGTCTTATTTCTAAATAACTCCTCCCTTTTCTTGCACCTGCTGTGAAATTATATATTGATTGCGCAACTTTAATTTCTGCATAGTACTGGCTCACTTTCCAATCCAGAAAAAATACTGAAGGGTCATGGTATGTCAATGTGTGACAAGGGAAGAGTTGGGGGGGACAAAAGGTACGTTTGTATTGTATCGGAATCACTAGGATACTCTCTGTATTCTGTAACAGTCACTAGATTGTTGTCCGTATTGCTTATAGACCATTAGAATTATTTCTGTATTGTATAGAGAACACTTGAATCAGTGTCAGAGTTACCTGTGACATAATGTTTGTTATTGAGGGTTTGTATATTCACTATGGCACAAAGTGCCAGGGGTTTTAAATCATACTTGCCAACTCTCCCGGAACATTTCGTACTCCCGGGAGAGTGTGGCAATCTAGTGGCTTCCTAGTGAAGTGGGCAGAATTCGGTTCAAACGCCTCGATTCACCGGAAATCTTTGGCGATTTGCGTCATTACATCACTGGGGCGAGGCTAAAATTACGCAATTTCGGGGCCCCGCCCCCTACACGCCCACCTCCTACTGGCAGCTCCCGGAAGAAAAATATTAAATGTTGGCAAGTATGTTTTAAATTAAGCACACGCCACTTCCTTATTGACTGAGGTAAATACAGGGTATTTCATTATTTAAATTAACTTGCACACTTCTTACCAGTGAATATGCTGGCTGCTGCCTCTCTATGTTGGTGATAGGCTGAAAGTGTGTCACTGGGCTATGATGCCAGTTTACAACAGAGGAGCAGAAGTCGCTTCACAGCACCAACCTCCCCCTCCAACCTATCTGCTTGCGTCACACAAGATAATAAGTGAGAAGGGTGAGGAGTTCAGCACCTAAAAGAGTATACTGCCAACAATCTACAAGAGTCTCTGCATAGAATGCTAGTCACATGAGGTTATAAGACATTTTATTTGATTATAGCTGTTTGATATAACACTTTTTCGTATATTTTATTGAATACATTAAACCTCACTCAGATTAGGAAAATTATGTCCACACAGATTTTATACACTCATATTTCCTTTTTTGACACTTTGGTAGAAGCGATTGGGCCAGTTGCTTATGTTTGCTTCCCAGACCAAAAGTTACCCTGCCAATCACCCTCCAACTACAGATCTTCCTTGTGAGTTTATACAGACTGGGCCTGATTTTTTAAGGAGCGCAAAAATATTGTAATTTGCGTTTGAAAAAGATCTCATGCAATTTGAAAGCCCGTACACCTGTATTCAACTACAATTGGATCTGAAATGTCTCATTGTGTATACTGGTATAAGTACGCTCTGCCTATACAACACTTGCAGACAGACATAACACACTGCAGGATATGAACAATGCATATCTGCAATATAGAGTCCCAGGATAACAAATAGGAAAAAAAAGTATTCAATTATTAACAACTGTTCATTAAGAAACAGACACTGGAAAAAAAAACAAATTTCATCATATATGTTTATCGGGATGTTCTCAATGTCTACTGTGTGTAAAATACAATTTTACAGTTGCTCCTAATTGCAAACACATGTTGTAGCATGAATTCCTGTTCATCATCACTATGAATTGGCACTTACACCTACTATGTAGCTGGTGCAAATGATATGGCTGAAAAACATGTACCTTAGAGATGCCCAAAGCGTGAATCAGATGCTGGTGTATCACAGAGTGTCCTTAATGTACATTGCCTATGTTAGTCCTCCCCTTCCTTACCCTGTTAGACCCTTCAAATCGTAGGCAGTCAGAAGTGTAATTTACGTTTTCTGTTGCAAGACTCGGTTTTGCGCATGCTCATACCAAAAATCTGCAAAATCCGCCACATAAATAGCCTTTTGTTCCTTAATGAATCAGATCCAACTTGTGTAATAAATATATGTTATATTATAATGTGTGTGTTATATACTGTGTGCCCTGTGTTATGTATAGTCTGATATGGATTTTATATTGTGTGCTATGAATCATAGGTGGGGGTGTTATAAACTAATAAAATAATCTAATTGCATTTTATAAGACATTGTAGCAAATATTTCTATAGACGCACATGTGTTGCCTTGAATTTTGTAAATTGCATTATATTGCTACAGTAGGTGTGCACAAGTTAAAAACATTGTGTTATATGATATATTTATTGTTTGGTCAGAATCCACAGGTTTCCTCCCTGCTTCTAATTGCAATGGGACCAGACCAACACACAAATCGTTGCAAATCAGTTGGCACCTTTTTATACTGTGTAACTATATCTTATTACTACCATTAATACCTGATTTGTCTTACTTGCAATACATTTTACAGCACATGTTTTTGGGAGAATTTTCATTCAATTCAATTGAAAAAAAATGAATTTATTCAATTGTTTGAGGCTAGCATTTGCCAGTATTTAATTACATTGGGCCTGATTCAGTAGTGATCTTGTCTTGTGCAGAAGTTGTGATGCGTATTTTAAGAACAAACGGGGAGATAAGAGAGTAGTGATTCAACAACGGAAGTTAAAAGACACGCCCATCTTAAGCCATTTACTCAACATAATAGGATGCAACATGGAGATGAGTACAAGGATGGTTCTTAAGCAGTCAGTTCATCTTAAAATGATCCGCTTCTTAAGATCCGCTTCTTATTTGAAGATAAGACGGTGTTACGTAACGGCAAATGTTTGAGGGGTGAAGGTTTTTTTTACAAATGTTAAAACACAATCTGGAGTGTATTGTGTAGAATTCTTGTAACCTAATTATTTGCATTAGCATTTATATAATTATATTACATTGGAGAAATGATTTTAAAGTGGAATTGCTATAATATATTAATTGCAAACACACACACACACACACCGTTCAGGGAAGGGCTAAGAGTGCTTTCATCACAGGATAGGGAGGGGGTGGAAAGGCCCAACTTATCTTCCTAGGGAGAGTGTGTGGAAAGACCACCTCATTCATTGCACTCATAAGAAGGGGAGAATGTTTAAGTTTGGGGATACCTGCTACCCTCCTCACAAACTTCATTATTACTAAAAATATATGGGAGAGAAGATCAGCACGTTACCTTAGTGGTTACCACTTCTGTCTCACAACACTGGCATCATGAGTTTGAATACCAAACATGGCCTTAGCCTCTGTGTGCAGCTTGTGGGGTGAATCATTAAGGAAAGGAACACAAGAGTAACTTTGGCCAAACCAGCAGATGTTTTTAATTAACAGGGGGTAGTATTAGTTTTTAGAACATAAGGAAAGTAATGGTTTGTTTTCATGTAACGTACAAACACTTGATAGTTAGAATTTTACTCTGATGTTCAAAATTGATCTACGACACGCTCTACCCCAATTATAAATTTGTTCTCATATTTTAAATGTACCGCCCCCTGAAATGCAACTTTGTTAGGCCAAGGAGCATTTTTTATTTATAACAATGTTTTTCTTGCAAAAAAGATTCTGGCTCAGAGGACACATTCATTCACATTATCTGCATGCTACACATCTATTACTATGAATGGCCTAAGACTTTGGGGGGGAGGGGGTTGATTCGGAGGGGACATGCTCCTTTGAGGCTAATGCAAGTATAGTCTGCGAATCCTTTTCCTCATCTACCACTTTATGTTATGTATGTCAGTTTACCTAAAAACCATTGCAGCCAACACTTTAGCACCACGATGGCTTAGTGGGTCATCAGTTCGATTCCCAACCATGGCATAATCTGTGTGTATTTTGTAGGCCTGAATAAGAAAAATAAATTTTATAAAAGAGGAACTTTGAACCTTGGCCAAACCATGTTGGGACCCAGGTAAAAATAAAGGTTAATGTGCCACCATTATCTGCCAAAGTCAAATGAAGACATTTTTTTATAACTACATTAAAAAAAACACACACACGCCATTTTTTTTATTTGTTTTAAATAAATAAAATTAAATAATGTCAACATTTTTAAAAACAAATAAAAAACAAAGACAAATAAAAAACTAAAACGAACCATAAAAGTTATTTAAAACAATTTTTTTTTTGTAATTTTTGATATTTTTTTTATTATATTTATACATTTTTGTATGAGCGAACCCACTGATGATGGGTTCCCTTCCCCAGTTCTAGGGCCATCATGGTGGAAACCTGTGGTATTGATAACCAGGTATGGGGTAAATGGCATGTTGGAAATCAGTGCTTTAGGATAACTACAATGGGCCTACCAACGACAACAAAAATAGCTCTTTCTCTGTGAAAAATGCTTACATTTCACCAAAGCCTTCACCTGGGCTTCCTCCTCCTCCCTCGCCGCTGCGCCTGCCGCCTCCTGCTCCTCCTCCGCCTCCTCCCTGGCCAGCTGTTCCTGCTCCTCTGCCACCGACTCCTCCCTGGCTGGCTCCTCCTGCTTCTCCGGCTCCTACATGGCCGGCTCCTCCTGCTCCTCAGGCTCCTCCCTGGCCTCTTGTCAGAGATGGCGCTGACGGCCTGCTGGAAAAAGTATAGCACATTAGTTTATTTTTAACTGTTCTCCCTGTTTCACAGTTACCTACATATAGACATATAATAACGTCAGCTGACATTGTGAGACATATATTTAGTGACAGACATATTTGAGTGTCTTTAAATTAAAAAATTATAATGTAGAGATATGTTTTTTGTTTATAACAATAAGTACTACATTAATATTTTAGTTTTCCTGATCAATATTTATATAATCTAAATAGTGACAGATTAGGGAGACATATTACAGGAGGTATTTGGGTAAGGCCTTGCGATATTGAAAAATGAGGTTGGCACAAATTTGAGCGTTGGCCACTACCAGTGTTATCTTAAAAGAGCACTGGAATCATGAGTTTGAATCCCAAACAGGCCCTTTACAAATGAACTGGTCACATGGCCAAAAGCATGTTGCATTGGATAGGTAGATACATAGGGCATGTCCTCGAAAAACTTTGAAACTAATTGTTAAAAAAAGCAAGTATTGGGATTACAGTATTTTAGGCGATTAATAGAGAACTCACGTCTCAAAATTTCATCTCTTAACGCCTCCAAAAGCAGTGGCTGGCGCTGGCACAGGTCTCTCCACTGCCGCTGGAGCTGCACAATGCTGTGCAGGCAGTTAAACTGCCTCCATATGTACCGGTGCATCCTCTGGTATGCCCGCAGCTTCATCTCATTTGAAATATAATGGCCTGGGGGCATACTATCCATGCCCTCAGCTAGGACCCTCAGCTTTCTGCGTGCAAATGTGTTCACCCTCATCTTGGAAATAAGCTACTCTCCAATGCTCCGCACTGTGATTGAGATTGAGATTGTGGGCGAGATCACGCCATTCGCAGATCTTTTCCATACTTGTTTGCAAAGTGTCAGCTTGTCATTCATTCCTCGGGTTCTAGTAATGGGGAAGGGGGGGGCACTAGATAACAGGGATCTGTAACTGCAGGTACCTGATAGCACCTGATTAGAGGCACCAGATTTATAATTGTGGTAGATCTAGTCCTAGCTGAACGTTAAATGTCAATGTATAAATAAAGTGTGAATTTTTTTATCCACCACCACATAAAGCAGACAGTAATTTACAATTTCAGATACATATTTTAAACCCTTACTTTGTGCCATGATTTTGCTAAGGTTCGGAGTGACACATTAAATTGTGCATTACTTTGCTTCAAGAATCTGGCCCTCTAGGTCTCAGAATGGCCAGACATTGAGTATTCTTGACCTTGTAGTACTAGTGCTACTTTGGCTAAACCTGCCCATCCTGGTCCAGTGAACTTTTACTTACATGAAATATTGTTATCCTGCACAAACACTGTTTAGTTAAGTGATATATTATTTTTCTACCATGGGTGATTCCCCCTATGTAGGGGGGGGGGAGTGGGGTTAGTGGCAAATCACCCTAGGGAATGCAGGTCAGTGCAGACTAATCAGGGTTTGCTTTCCATTATGGCAGGGGGATACTATGCTGTTGGAGGCAAAGCAAATTGCTGATTAATACTGAAATTATCAGCTCCGAAATTGGTACCCTGTTTGGACAGTTATTTAGGTTGTCTAGGAGGTGTAATATTTAAACTTTGTTGGACCTTTGTCTGTACAAAGGTATTATTATTTATGTTATGCATTATTAATGGATTCCTACTATCCTCATCACAAACTTACTGATGATTTAAATTTTATGTAACACAGAGGATATAGTGGTGTTATTGACAGTGAGGGAGGTTGGTAGGCATTTGGTAACTCAGGCATGAGGGACAATAATAAGCTCGGTTTAGAACATGTTGAGCTTTAGGTATCCTTGTGACATCCATGGGAGAATGCAGAAAGACAGTGGTTTACAACACATGGTACTGAAGGAAATAGGTTAGGGAAAGTAATGTACATTTGGGTGTCCTCAGCATAGAGGTGGTATTGGAGGCCAAATGAGTAAATTAGTGCCCCAAGAGAAGAGGCGTACAATATTAAATTACAACATTTAATTCTTGTATGTTAGTTGCACCTGTAAATGAATCCCAATGCATACAATTATTATTGTATTGAATGTTTCTAAACTTCTTCAATAAAATATGTTTAAAAAATAAAAACAACAACATTTAGAAAAAAAGGAGCCTTGTGAGACTTCAATAGAGAGTGGGAATAGAAGGAAGAATGTGCCAGATGTGGATACACTGCAGGAGCAGTTCGAGAGGTAGGAAGTGAATCAGGAAAGAACTGTGTCAAGATGGACAATGGAGTAAAGGATGTGTAGAAGAAGAGGGTGTTCAACAGTGTCCAAAGCAGAAGAGAGTTATAGGAGAATGAGTATTGAGATTTTAAAATATTAATATTTATTTATAAACACATTTTCAGTAATCAAATAAAACACAAATTAAAAACAACCTGTAAATACTAAATCCTATATAAATAAATAAAAAAAAGCATCAAATACAAACACATTGATGTTGTTTTTTTTTCCCCATGGTTAGAAGTGTTGTCTGTGTGTACTTTTTATCCACCTGTACTTTCCAGCAGTAAAATCAACAATTTCTGATGCCTAAACTATAAGGTAGGTCCCCCAATAACCTAAAAGGTCTAATGTAACAGGGCAGATGGTTGGCATCCCAAAAGTAGTATAAGGAAGCATTCTGGTATGGTAGAGAGGCTAAGGTCCCCCCAGTAGTGTTGGAATAAAACAAGGAACACAAAATAAAACTGCATGAACTTGTGGGTTTATTCTATTTGCTTGTAGCATAAGGCTTTACCTCAGCAGCAGATTAGTAGTGGTAGTGTAGAGAAGTAATAGCACAACACCATCAACATGTAATGTTATTCAACATGTCACAAAATAAATCACATTTTAGGAATCCTGGTTCAACAATATGTAAATATAAATCAACACAATACTTTTAGTGCAATTATACGATTATACTTATCAGACAAAATCAGATGAGATGCAACAAGGATTAATCCAGCTTGTTCTGGTTAGATGCTTTCTAGTTGTCACGGTCACTAGAGTTCTTGACCCAGCGCTCTGCTAGTTGTTATCACTACTCTCGAAGCACGGAGTCCAACGCAGTGACTGGTCTTCTCCAGGGACCCCCGCAAGAGGGTTTGGGTTGGCGGCATCACTGCACAGGTCGCGGTCCTCAAGAGAGTGCAGCAGAGCAATGGTGTACAGCCAAAATATAGTAGCCAATAGTAGCAATGTGAAGATAATCAGGAGAGCGTAGATATAGATATATATATGATGGTAACGACACTTGTCCGGCCAGGGGCAATAATGAGACATAAACTATAGGATAAGCAAAGGTAATGTTATCCCATTAAGGCTAAAGCGAGAGAATCCAATGAGAGAGATATAAAACTATTATGGCAATTGGCCAGAAGTTGATAAATACTGATAGAATGAAAGATGGCCAACAGGTAAGAGGTAACAGTCACTACAGCCTACAGCAGGAGACAAGTTTCCCACGGATGTGGCTGAGAAGTATCCGGCAAATAGGTGAAGAGTAACAGCCACCACAGCACTACAGTATACAGCAGGATGCAGATTCACCACGGATGTGGCTAAGAAATATCCGGCCAACAGGTGAGAAGCAGTGGTCACTACAGCATACAGCGGGATGCAGGTTTACCACGGATGTGACTAAAAAGTATCCGGCCAACAGGTGAGAAGCAGCGGTCACTACAGCATACAGGGGGAGGCAGGTTTACCATGGATGTGGCTAAGACGTATCTGGCCAACAGGTGAGAAGCAGCGGTCACTACAGCATACAGCGAGAGGCAGGTTTACCACGGATGTGGCTAAGAAGTATCCGGCCAACAGTTAAGAAGCAGCAGTCACTACAGCATACAGAGGGAGGCAGGTTTACCACGGATGTGGCTAAGAAGTATCTGGCCAACAGGTGAGAAGCAGCGGTGACTACAACATACAGCGGGAGGCAGGTTTACCACGGATGTGGATAAGAAGTATCCGGCCAACAGATGAGAAGCAGTCAGAGACCAGTGCAATGAAGCTGGAACTCAGAGTAACGGCAGCCACAGGAACGGAGTACACAGCTGACATGAGGAGGTGAGAATCAAGATCAGACAATTAAGGAGGGGTCAGGGATGCCTTAAATAGGGAAAAGGGTAATGGATAGCCAATACCAATAAAGGAAAGGTAATAAAGAGCCCTCCTGATCTGCACATGCGCAGAAACACAGTCAACATAGCGGACGGCCGCGGCGCAGCACAGGCGCCGGCAGAGGGACAACTGGCCCAACTCTAGGTCTAGAAGTCTGGTGAGTGACACTAGTTCACTTTATGATATACAGAACCCAATGGGGTAAATTATAATCCACAGGTTCAAGCAAAGTTTCACATGAAGCTTATTTACTTGTCCAAGTTGAAGTCAGTAGTCCACTTAGCAATCCGTCTACTGGAATAAGCAACTCTCTCCCAGCAACTGTAGGGTTAAACAACTTGCAATTCTCTCATCAGCATCCATTTTAGGCAGTTTCAGTCAGCTTGTAGGTAACATTAAAAACAGCAGATTTGGCTGGAACAAACTCTTCCTTTAGCCAGTGCTATAACACCTCTCAATAGCAATATTACAGTCCAGGTCAGAGGTTTTAATAACACAGTTTGATGTCTCACTTAAATAACTTAAACATAGCAAAGCAAAAGAAACTTATCTGTCTCTATATGAGTCCTGCTGACTTCTCATGGGCAGTGGAAAGTTAAGTATTTTCCTGTACTGCAAAGGTGTTTCTTTCTGGGCTGGCTGCAAACATCCCTCAGGACAACAATTTCGCCATAGATTCAGTGGCTCTTTATGGGAAGATCCCTCATTAGTTCAGCCAGCAGCCACACATATCACTTCTCTCTCTAGCCAGTCATGTTGTTGGCCCCTCCCCTTTTCCTCAAGACTCTCTAGTATATTCTTGGGCTCAAAGAGCAGCCTGGGTTGTAGTTTGCAGTCTGTCCACCCAAAAATGTGTATTATTGAGCTTTGCATTCTAGTCTATATAATGCACGTATTTTATCCATCTGCACGTTGCCTTAGTGGTTAGACAATCCACCTTCCAACAGTGGAGTAATGAGTTTAAATCCTGAGTCACGGCCTTATATCTGTGGAGTTTAAATATCCTCCCCATGTTTGTGTGGGTTTCCTCCTATGTGTCCCTTATGGAAGAGTACGCATGGTTTATGTACTCGCATTTTATTTACATAGTCTATACAAATTAAACTGTAATGCCTTTTATTTATACTGGCGTATTATTAGCCATAAAAAAAATATCAAACAAGATATAGGCTAACTATTAGATATTACACATCAACTACTTTACATTGCAATTTATTACAACTGTGTATCCACCATGCTTTTTTTTAAAAAAAATAGCACATTCTTTAATGTTTAACAATAATATAAAAAAAATAATTATTATGAGTGAAGTGAATTAAGATGTATGTTGTTCATATTTAGTTGCGAGTAGGGGTATTTTAAACAAACAATGCTTTTTCAACAGTTTAGTGTTGTTATTCAGCGCTGCTGCTATAGCATTTTTGAACTTAAACATGCCCCCGAGCTTCCTTAAGTGTTAAGCATGAATTTAAGAAAAACGCTAAGTACTTCTTATCTATCTGATAGATCCGGAGTTAAATGCCTACTTTTCTTAAGTCACTACGATCTCCGCCCATTCCCTGCCCTTTCCCAACCCTTTTTTCTTAAAAGGTCGGGGAGCTTCTTAAGTGAAGTTAAGAAGGATTTTCATCTTAATTTAAGAAAATCTTAATTTAAGCAACAGATTTTCCTTCTTATCTCCCTCTTCTGGGCATGCGCAGAGTGGATTTTCTTATTATCCGCACAAAATCGGCAGAAAAGATCACTAATGAATCAGGCCCATTATATTTAAAGTGTGTTGTTTGTGTCTTTGATAGCCACTCCTCTCCTGAAGGAGAGGTACAGAGGACATTGGGCGAATTAAATCTCTTCTTGGGGTCAAGGGCGTTCCTACCACCATGGCTGGGAAATCTTGGGTTCTGGGGGCAGGCAATGCCAATGTGATCTGAATGCATAGATGCATTGATCTAACCCCACACCCCAGCAATACTAGTATTCAGTGCTGCACACTACGATTTATTAATTACTGTAACCAATAAAAAGAAGCTGTATTAATGGTATAAATTAACTCTGGGCAAAATTTCCCAGCATTGCAGTGTTTTCACACTTCTTTAGCACCATTGCTGTTCACATAAGATACGCTATACTTTGTTTTTGATTTATTACCATTGTTCCAAGGCTAATTTCACAGCCAGGAGACCTAATGTTTGATGAAGTCATTCTTTTCAGAAAGATGAATTCTCCATAAGGATTCTGCAAAGATGAGCATTTCCAGATGTTGTGCTGCAAAAGAAGTTCCCTCACCCCAAGTGTCAAAGCAACAAGTTCCAAAAAAAAAAAAAGGAACAGTGGTTTAACGATTCTAAAGGATGTCAGTAAAAAGAAGGATTTCTTCAAAAGTGTAGAAGCAGAGACTGTCTTTTCAGGCAACTAATGAGCACAAAACTCTATCTTGATAATGGGCACTACAAATATAGAACGATTTTTAATTTTGATATTTGGAAAAGCCAAGGGATTGTCTAAGATCCACATACTAAAGTCAGTTAAGAATTCCTGACACCTTGTCAGGATATGTCTCAATTTTTTCAGATATTCAATTACAATGTATAGAGCTATGTGAATGTTCAAACAGATATTTTTCAGTCTCTGCATATTAGACATATTAAACAAGTGTATAGACCTGCAATGAGAGATATGAAATCTCAACTGAGTAAATAAAAGTAAATTAAATAAAGGTAAATCTTGGAATACTTCATTAAATAAATACATTTTGGAATACTTAAGAGGCATTATGCAATTTTTAGTGACTGCACCCAATAGTAGCCACGTATCACCTTTTGTACCTAGATGCAGTTATAGGCCTCCAACGTTGTAAATAATGTAGCTTCCTTAATTTGGTCAAATGTATCTGAAATTAGAAATTTATTTTATCGTAATGTACTTTGAACAACAATAATCAATGTTTTTCTGAAAAAAACAAACAAACCAAGCATTAACTAAAACTGAATGCTAGACTAGACTAGAAAGGTGATTGGCTCACTGTGTATAACTGACAGTCAAAACGGTTATGAGTATTTAGAGCATATATAATTACACTGCTATTAACAGTACATATAGCCTTGAAGGGAAATATAAGAATTTGATACTGTTCAACTAATGACAACAATGACATTTCTAACCACTTTAGAAGGAAGAAATTGTTAGAGAGTGAAAGGATTTTCAAAATATGTAGTTTTAATGGCAGAAAAACTTTAGAATAGTTCATTTTGTGATACCCAGAAACTGTTGGGCACTAGGACACAGTGGAACAGGAATATCCTACAGCATGATACAAGAAAGACTTTAGGACTCACCGAAAATCCAGTCTGTTAGGCTGCTGGAAAGTTTTGTGTTTTGTGTGACAGGAAAGAAAAAGAGACCGTGGAGACTGTCGTTCAAAAAGGCAGCAGAGTAACAGAGAGAGGACTGAAGAGCTTTGTTAAATGAGAAAACAGGAAAAACAGATGGAAAAATTACAGCTCACAAATTGGAGTGACAACAGCAGTGACCAGGAAAAGTGATGGAGTGACAGAGGAGCAGCAGTCAACAAGGGTGTTGAAACTACAGTGAGAAAATAAATCTGAGACAGACATTAAAACTTATAAGACAGCACTATAAAGAGAAATACATAAAGCGATAGAAAGAGATAACAGAAGAGGATGAGACAGTCAGATGTATATACCTGTTTGCAAATGACAATTACAAAAAAATAGTTTCACATATGTATCAGTATATTAATGTGACTGGATCACTGATTAATAACTTCTGGTATGAATTTATTTAAAGGAAATAGCACAGGGTGCTTATTTATATAATTGCACAAGCACTTATGTTTGATATTTTGCATATGTTTGAGATAGGAAATCGTTATTTCTGAGACCAGGGTAGAAAATTATTTTTTTCTGTTTTAACCTTTCTAAAGCAAATGCCTATTTCTGATGTATATATCTGATACAATGAGCCTTTGTTTACAAAGCCTTTTGTGTATTGTGATGTGAGGAAATGGCTTGTTTTGAGGTTTGTACTTTGTCTTTGGGAATGTGTATTCGGCGACTGTCTGAAGTATTCGTGCCAGTCAGACCTTTTGACTTGCTAGTGTGTGTCCTGCCTCTGAAATAAGATCCAGGATATCACAGCAAGGTTTTTAAGAATTTATAGCTAAGTGTAAATATTAGTGGATTTGCAATGCATGTAAATCCATGTTTGTGCAAATAGGTTATATCCTGATGCTAAAAATAGCTTGTGTCTAAACTGTATAAAAGGCACTAGCTTGTTGTTAGGAACTCCCTAGCCAGCACAATAAAACTCGGAGTCTACTCCGAAAGCCTGGTGTTCGCTGGAGCCCCTAGTGGTGGGGACAGACTTGGCCGCAGGCTGACAGAGGGTCGAGAATCGTATACCGGCTAAGGAGAACCCAGGAGTGGAGTGATTGGCGGACAGCAGCGTGGGGTTCAGGCAGAGTAAACCAAGGTCAGAGGTCACAAGCACAGGTTCGGAATCCAGGGACAAGCGAAAAGTCAGGGGCACTGGCGGAGGAGCAGAATCCGGTTTTCAGGCAAATGGTCAGGGTCAGAAGCGTAGGTTCAAGGTCCAGGAACAAGCGAGGGTCATACACGAGAAGTCAGTCACAGGTTTAAACACCAAGCAGAGAGAGAACAAGCAGGCAGCAGAACTGTGAACAGGACGCTATAACCGGCAGTGAGGCTCTGATCTCACTGCCTTAAATAGCACTAGGAGCCAATCAGGACAGAGGAGGGTAGGGCTGAGAATCAGCCTCAGGAGGCAGCAAATTAATTACTAGCTAGAATTAGCATAGGAAATAACATAACCAGGAAGCATGTATAAAAATAAAAGTGAACCAGTTTAAATTATATAGGAGCTCCCCCTGGTGTTGGAGGATGTCCCTACACCCTCCTACTTCTATGCCACAAGGATAATAAAAGAAGCACAGAATCTAAAGCACATGCCCGGCTGCTAGTTCACGCCAGGATGTGGCATACAGCCGCGGCTCGTGACCCCCCCTTGAGGAGGGGTCAAGGCACCCCGACATCCAGGCTTAGAAGGAAACTTCTTAAAAAATTCCCTAAGGAGTTTCTCAGCGTGGAGACGCTTCTGGGGTATCCAAGTTCGCTCTTCTGGGCCGTAACCCTTCCAATGGACTAGGAACTGGACCTGCCCTTGAACCTTCCTTGAGTCAAGAATTTTTTCAATGATGAACTCGCGGTCTCCATTAATAAGCAGAGACCGAGGTCTTTTAGAGGAAGATTGACTGTGTTTGCTGGGAGCAACAGCTTTTTTCAGAAGAGAACAATGGAAAGTACAGGGAATTTTTAAAGATGGTGGTAGTTTGGGTCGGAATGCCACTGGATTTACTTTCTTCTCAATCAAAAATGGCCCGATGAATCGGGGACCAAGTTTCTTGCAGGGTTGTCTCAATTTGATGTTCCGTGTGGACAACCATACACGATCTCCTGCTTTTAATACACATGGACCACGATGACGATCAGCGAAGGCTTTAGACCTAAGAGAGGCTTGACACAGAGCGGAATGTACCTTCTTCCAAACTGACTTCAACCTGGCAGTGAAGGCAGGTGTTCCAGGATCACCAATGGTAACAGCAGAAGAGAGAGAGTTCGCTTTCGGGTGGAACCCAATGTTGCAGAAGTATGGGGAGGTACATGTTGCAGAGTGGCAAGCATTGTTATAAGCAAACTCTGCCCAGGATAAGAGGGAGGACCAATTATCGTGAAACTTGGAAACGTATATGCGCAGAAATTGTTCTAAGGATTGATTGGTTCTTTCCGCTGACCATTTGACTGAGGGTGGTAAGCTGAGGACAAACTAACTTTGATTCCGAGGGAATTGCAGAAAGACCTCCAAAATTATGCAATGAATTGGGACCCTCGGTCCGAGACTATGTCTTCTGGAAGGCCATGGAGACGGAAGATATGAGTATTAAATAAGGTGGCCAAACTTCTGGCATCCGGCAAATTGAGCAAGGATATAAAAATATGCCATCATGCTGAATCTATCAACAACTACCCAAATGGTGTTAGGACCCGAGGACAAAGGGAGGTCGACAACAAAGTCCATGGAAATTTGGGTCCATGGCCTGTTTGGAGTTGGCAAGGGTAGAAGTTGACCCGGAGGACGGATTCTGGAAGACTTGTTCCTGACACATTCTGGGCAGGCGCGAACATAGTTTTCCGCATCCGAAGACAAGGTGGGCCACCAAAGCCAGCGGGAAAGTATTTCTATGGTCCTCTGGATACCGGGATGACCTGCTGAGCGGTTGTCGTGGCATTCGATGAGGGCCGACTTCCTCAGATGAAGTGGGACAAACAATTTATCAGCAGGTGTCTGAGCTGGAGCAATTTTCTGGAAGTGGCGGAGTGTGGCCCCAAGATCCTGAGTTAGACCGACATGAATGGAGGTCAAGGGAATTATTGGTTGCGGGTCAGGGGGCTGAGGATGGGATGCCATAAAACTCAGAGACAGAGAATCAGCCTTAGTATTTTTTGATCCTGGACGGTAAGTGATAAGGAAGTTGAATCGGGTGAAAAAGAAAGCCCAGCGGGCCTGTCGAGGATTTAGAGTTTTGGCGGTCTGAATATACTGAAGGTTTTTATAGTCAGTGAAGATGGTAATAATGTGAGATGCTCCTTCTAACCAATGCCGCCATTCTTCGAGGGCCCACTTGATGGCCAATAACTCTTGATTCCCAACATCGTAGTTAATTTCGGCAGATGAGAATTTCTTGGAAAGATATGCACATGGGTGCAATTTTTTGCTTTGAGGATCTCTTTGAGGGAGAATGCCGGCTCCTCCTACATCTGAGGCGTCTACTTCAACAATGAATGGAAGCTCAGGATCTGGATGCCTAAGAATGGGTGCAGATGTGAAAGCGACTTTAAGGGCAGAAAAGCTCGCTATTGCCTCTGAAGACCAATTAGTTGGGTCGGCACCCTTCCGGATGAGGGCGGTAATAGGAGCCACCAAGGAAGAAAAGGAGCGTATAAACCTCCAGTAATAGTTGGCGAAGCCAAGGAACCTTTGGATCGCCTTGAGGTTAGTAGGAGGAACCCAATCTTGGATTGCTTGGACTTTACTGGGGTCCAAGGAGAAGCCAGATGAAGAAATGATATAGCCTAGGAAGGCCACCCTGGAGACTTCGAACTCGCACTTTCCAATTTTGCGTAGAGGTGGTGTTGACGTAACTTCTCCAGAACTTCCAGAACCTGTTGGCGGTGCTGAGGCAGGGACTGAGAATAAATTAAAATATCATCTAAATAAACCACCACGGTCTTACCCAGGAATTCTCGCAAGATGTCATTGATTAAATCCTGGAAGACTGCGGAAGCGTTACACAATCTGAATGGTATCACCAAATATTCATAATGCCCAGAGAGGGTATTAAAGGCGGTCTTCCATTCATCCCCCTGTCTGATGCGGATGAGATTATAAGCACCTCGTAAGTCAATCTTAGAGAAGATGGTGGCAGACTTGAGCTGATCAAACAAAACAGAAATCAAAGGCAGTGGGTAAGTGTTTTTGACTGTGATTTCATTCAGGCCACGGTAGTCGATGCAGGGTCTCAGACTGCCATCTTTTTAGCCACGAAGAAACAGCCAGCACCTACCGGGGATTTAGATGGACGGATAAATCCTTTCCTTAGATTCTCCTCTACGTACTGTTCCATAGCTTGAGTTTCCGGGGCAGACAAAGAATACAGACGCCCTTTGGGCAATTTAGATCCCGGCACAAGATCGATAGCACAGTCGTAATCCCGATGAGGAGGGAGAGAATCAGCCTTCTGTTTACAGAAGACGTCACTGAAGTCCTGGTAAGGTGTAGGCAACAATTCTGGACTAGGCTGCAGGGTTCTGAGAGGCAGGGTCAAATATGAAGTAGAGCACTCTGGACTCCAACGGATGATCTCTCCACTTTTCCAATCAATAAGGTGATTATGACTTTGCAGCCATGGATACCACAGAATCAACGGAGCAGAGGGACAGGTGATCAGGAAGAATGTGAGTTCTTCAGTATGGAGAGCGCCTACGGATAATCGAACCAATGGGGTCTTGGCGAGTATTCGGCCCTCATTACCATCCAAGCCGCAGGCGGTAATGCTCGAATCCAGTTTGACTTCGGGAATTCCAAGGATTTGAGCTAACAGAATGTCCAGAAAGTTACCTGCTGCACCGCTATCAAGGAAGGCCGACAAGTCAGTGGAATGATGTCTGAAGGCTAAGCGTGCAGGGACTAACAGAGAGTTTTCCGAAGAGGTTATTTGGAGACCTAAACGCACCACTTCTCCAGCACTTGAGTCTAGGCCTTTTCCCGCCTTGCTGGGACAGGAACCTACTAGGTGGCCTGATTGGCCACAATACAAGCAAAGGCCTAGTGAGCATCTTCTGGAGCGTTCCTCCAGAGGCAGGCGATAAACACCCAGCCGCATGGGTTCAGGGGTATCCAGCAAAGAAAAATCGGAACTGGGTGATGAGCCAGGAGGTATTGATGACTCACGTTCAGTTTTCCGCTCTCTAATTCGACGGTCAATTTTAATGACAAGCTGCATCAAATCTTCAAGTGAGGCGGGTACAGGATACTGAACAAGAGAGTCCTTAATTTGCTCGGTAGGGCCCAAACGAAATTGACTCCGCAGTGCCGGATCATTCCAGGCACAATCAGTAGACCAACGCCGGAATTCCGCACAATATTACTCAGCGGAACGACGTCCTTGCCTTAATGCCCGGAGATGAGACTCAGCTGAGGCCACTCTGTCTGGGTCATAGTATAGCAACCCCAAGGCCTGGAAGAAGGCATCCACGGTTTGTAAGGCTGGACTTGTTGGTGAAAGGGAGAAGGCCCAAGACTGAGGATCGCCCTGGAGCAGGGAGATAACAATCCCTATTTGTTGCTGTTCGGAACCAGAGGAGCATGGTCTCAATCGAAAATATAACCTGCAACTCTCCTTAAAGTTGCAGAAAACAGACCTGCTTCCTGAGAATCGATCAGGCAAATTCAACTTCGGCTCTGGAGATATGCCAGAGGAGGCTTGCTGAGGTTGCAGGTCTCTGGAGGCCTCTTCTTGTGCTGACAAACGTTGGGCCAATCCCTGGATCATTTGATACACGGTGTCAACATGGCCAGCCAGCACTTGAAATGGAGACGATTTGATACCGCTTTCCTCCATTAAAGTTGGTCTCCGGAATTTCTGTTTTGGCCGGTTATAATGTTAGGAACTCCCTAGCCAGCACAATAAAACTCGGAGTCTACTCCGAAAGCCTGGTGTTTGCTGGAGCCCCTAGTGGTGGGGACAGACTTGGCCGCAAGCTGACAGAGGGTCGAGAATCGTATACCGGCTAAGGAGAACCCAGGAGTGGAGTGATTGGCGGACAGCAGCGTGGGGTTCAGGCAGAGTAAACCAAGGTCAGAGGACACAAGCACAGGTTCAGAATCCAGGGACAAGCGAAAGGTCAGGGGCACTGGCGGAGGAGCAGAATCCGGTTTTCAGGCAAATGGTCAGGGTCAGAAGCGTAGGTTCAAGGTCCAGGAACAAGCGAGGGTCATACACGGGAAGTCAGTCACAGGTTTAAACACCAAGCAGAGAGAGAACAAGCAGGCAGCAGAACTGTGAACAGGACGCTATAACTGGCAGTGAGGCTCTGATCTCACTGCCTTAAATAGCACTAGGAGCCAATCAGGACAGAGGAAGGTAGGGCTGAGAATCAGCCTCAGGAGGCAGCTAATTAATTACTAGCTAGAATTAGCATAGGAAATAACATAACCAGGAAGCATGTATACAAATAGAAGTGAACCAGTTTAAATCATATAGGAGCTCCCCCTGGTGTTCGAGGATGTCCCTACACCCTCCTACATCTATGCCACAAGGATAATAACAGAGCACAGAATCTAAAGCACACGCCCGGCTTCTAGTTCACGCCAGGATGTGGCATACAGCCGCGGCTCGTGACACTTGTATTGGAAACTTGTTTTTCTTCTGATTTTCATCTGACCTGATCACTGGTACCTCCAACCAATGTGAGAGCAAATAAACATTGCTTGCTTCAAAGACCTGATTGAACACATCTTCAGTATTGCTGTATTCCTGTGACCTGCATATTAGACCCTAAATCTAATCTGTTCTCCGGCTGTCTCTGAGGTTTGGACCCAAGCTTTCCGGTACCACCGCTCTGCCTGCTACCCATGCAGCCCTGGTCAGTGTGATAGGCCAGGGGGGAGCCATCCACAGCTTCCCTGATCCATAGTAAGATGTTAGGAGTACCAGCCTAGGTACACCAGCAACAAGATACGCTAGCAGCATCAGTTACCCAGAAGAAACCCGGTTCTGGATGCCGGTAAGGAGTCCAGTGGTGGCAGCCTTTGCAAGCCCCTCCTACTGCGGCAAGAGGGCGCATTTGGGATAACAAAGGGAACGGTGGCAAAGTAAGCCCAGCCGGTTCCCAGCAACAACAGACAGGATGGCATAGGCGGTCCATCCTGTCACAATCAGTATTATTTATTCCTTCCTATTTATAAAAAGAAATGTACTGAACATTTGGCTGAAAGTTATGTTTAATCACCAGATAAGTGTGATGTGTGTCCATTGACAGAGACTCTTATCTCACAGTAACACAGAACCTCCATTATAACTGTAACTGTCACCTCAGAGACATCCTCCATCTTGTGGTTGTCATCCATATTGCCTAGCTACGTCCATTACCACAAAGACTATTGATATAATTAATATAGAAAGGAAAAGAGTAATTCTTTTATCTGATATGCTGTATGTAGAAATGTAAAAATGTGTTTAAATGCGCTGTACTATTTCCATAACTGTTGCCAAAACACTCAAAGACAGTGAATATTGATTTAGATTAAGAGTAAAATATTGTTTCCAAATAATAAATGTGATTTTTTTAAGGTGTCCTACTTGTATTGGGGACCCAAGGGTTCTCTGTCCCTCTGCCATGTCGTCATTCAAAGACGAGCATCCGTAGACCGGGTACGATCCGCACTACACTCTAACAACACCTACCAATAGGAGTGTTACAATTCCTATTACACATCCGCTTGTCACTTACCAGACCAGGAACTCTGCGATTCCTCCTCCTCCCTGTTGTGCTGCCTGCTCTGCTTCTTAGCATGGCTTTCTGGTTCCTTTATAACTTGTGGTCAGGTGACTGGTGATGTCACTGGAGGCAGGTTATTCAATTACTCAGCTATTTAAACCTGCCTGTGATCACTATTTAGAACCAGAGTATCAAGTATTCTGCCTCTAGCATCCTGCCCCTACATTTTGATCTCTGTTGCTGTTCTGACGGTCTCCAGTGTTCCCTGGTTCTGACTTGGCTACTGGACACCCTAGACTCAGCTCCATGTTCCCAGTTGCTTCATTGGTTCCTAATTCTTCCCTACTGTTATGATTTGGTGCTTCACCGACAGTTCGCTTGCCTGGCCTTTCTGTTCCATACTTATTCTGAGCTCGGTCACCAGTTGCAGCAATGCTGAAACCTCCTAGCGGTGGTCTCTGGTGAGAAGCAAGATGTTCTGTAGACTGCAGGCATTTGTTCTGCCAGCGCTAATTTGGCTGGCTTAAGAATCCTCCATCTTTTACCTGGTAACATGATAATTCTTGTTCAGGAGGTGAGTTTTCCTATTTATCTGACTTCCATAGAAAGGTAGAAACAAATGATCCTTGGTTCATGCAGTACATTCACAGACCATCGTTGTGTCTGCAAAAGTGTTCTTCTTCAGAAAAGAGCTTACCAGGCTTTTGAAAATTTAGAGCAGGCATTCAGCAGCAGTATGTCTGTAGAATCTCACCTTCTCCATTAGTCATTAGCTAAAGCAGATATTAATTTTATTATATAAAGAAACACAACCTGCAAGACCAGTAATTACATTTTTAGCTTGATTATTATATCCAGTTTTAGTGGCAAGATAAAGTTACTGTTGCACTATTCAAGTGTTTGATGAAAGAGCAGAAGGCTGGCAGAGTCCAAAGACAAGATTCATAAAACAAAACAAAAGAAGGACCAAAAAAATGAGACAAAAGAAGTATAGCTAGGGTCGTCTTTCTCCTGTCCCAGAACAGCTTCATCAGAAAATAAATAAATCGTAGATGCCAACATGATAGATACCAACTTGACTCAATTTTGGTCAATTCAAATGGCCCTTAGTATTGATTAGGAAAACTCCATAATGCCCATGATTTACGGAATACTGGGCTGTCACCTGGGCCAGTTTAAGGGAATGGAGGCCCCTGGGCTAAGGGGGCCTATATTCCCCCGTGAGCCACCCCCGTGAGGCCCCCCCGAATCGCTTACCTCCTTCTTCTGTCACTGTAGTCCTTCTGCGGGGTGCTGTAAGCCCCTTACTGAGGAGATCTCGTGAGAGTGATACTATGACTCATAGTTTCACTCTCACGAGATCTTCTCAGTAAGGAGCTTACAGCGCGCCACGGAAGAACTATAGTTACAGGCTCAGCAGCATTGTTCGGGCCAGGGGCGCCACCTGGCCCCGCACCGATCAATAATGCTGCTGAGCACTTTCAAGGGCCCCCTGGATGCCCAAGGCCCCTCGGCTGTAGTCAAGTTAGACCTCGGGTTAATCCGGCCCTGGCTGTCACTACAGAAGCTTGATGAATAATGCCAGAGCAATTTGTAGGAAACAAACTACAATCCTTACGATGGTGATTCCAGACTAACCTGAATGACCTACATGCAAGAAGAGTGTTTTTACATCAAGTTGGATAATTTCTCCCCCCCACTCATTTACAGAGATAGTATTTGTATAAGACAGTAATAGAACATTAGTGGGGTAAGAACTGTGAACCATCTGCTGCTAGTGGTTAGCACTGGTGGACCATGGAAACAGTATATAATGGGCACCTTCACCTTTTTTCCCTGATATATCGGTACAGACAGTGGTCAAAGTTGAGAATTGTAAGTGGTGGCATGGAATATTTAAGTGAATGGAATTTGATAGTTTTACAATAAATGCAGTAGGAGAAGTTGCAGTGTGGCATACCACTGTATACCACTGGGTACTAATGTTTGAACTGGTGGAATGTCCAAAGGTTGTAGCCCCCAGGAAGGCAACACACTAGGCCAGTGTTTCCCAACTCCAGTCCTCAGGGACCCCTAACAGTGCATATTTTCCATGTCACAAGTGAAATATTTAGTGCCACCTGTGGATCTTTCAAAATGTGTCAGTTAGTAATGATTACACCTGTGCTCCAGCAAAGAGATATGGAAAACATACACTGTTAGGGGTACCTAAGGACTGGAGTTGGGAACCAGTGCATTAGGCAACTGCTATTAAAACACAACAGGGACAGGTGCATTTATTATCAATGGCATTGATTATTTATAAGGTGCCTAGAAACTCCTGTCAGTTGGCATAACAAACCATACAAAAAAAAATACTTTAGCACATAACATAAATTTAGAAAAAGGGCATACAAGGTTGATGAAAAAGGTTCAGACATGAAAAATAGTGTACAGTGGATCTTGCTTGTGGGGCCATCTAAAGGACAGCTTATGGTTCTAAACAGTGGTCAATTGGTCAAGAAAATAGCTGGTATCATGGTAATGATATTATACAGATGGAAGAAACTGGGACAAATACCACATAAGAAAAACTGGAAGCAAAATAAAGCAGCAGTGCAGAATCTTGTCCATTAGATATTAGTGCTAGTTACAAATGCAAGATGCAAAATAAAGAGTTATTTTAAGAAAATTAAAAATGTGAAGCGTATGGTGACACAAATCACACAAAAATTATACTTATTAAATATAATTAGAATCATTACATGTGTGAATAATACCTAATAAAAACGAGCCATAATCTTGTTCAAACAAAATATTAGTTGGTGCAACAAAGCCTTGTTTTACCCAATTAATCATAATAGTATAACGGAGTACTAACAAGACCAAATGTATTATCATTATTAAATCCATTGTGACATAAATCATAGGAAATTAATATTCAAGTGGTTAGATATGAATAGTAACTAATGTGAATTTGTTTAATATCTTCAATTCCTTAAACAAATAATGCTTGTCAACTCTTTCAATAATCTCTGCATTTTTGCTACTCACTTTTTAATGGACATGAAAATGTTAGGCATAATGTAAAATAAAAAGAATACTAAATAATATTCCTTTTGTTTAATATTATTTTTAAATTGCATCTTTTATCTTAATATTTTAGAAAGCATTTAATTGAAGTTGTTTTTTATCAAATTAACTACTCTTCTTGGTTAATTTACATGTTGAAATAGCAGTGTAAAATGTATTATTTATAGGGTGTGCTCCTATAAATTATTTTTATATTTGCTTTATTGCATTTAACACACCATGAAATTATTACTTGTGCTAACTTTGTGTAGTCACCAGGACGATTATTAATGAAGCAAGCAGGTAAAAAGCACTTAAGATAAAGCATCTAAATAGGTTAATGTCCCAAAGAGCTTACTCGTGATATATCTGCTTTGCTCAATCTTTGCAATTTATAATAACACACAATTCTGCTTTTTTACAAAAAACAGTGGCTGGATAACTTCTAGCACGACAGGGGCATGTTAGTGAGGACAGAAAATGGCCAGGCAAATAGGCTGATAGTGGTGATCTGTAGTCATCTTCCAACAATATTTACCAAAATGCCAGATAATGATCTGATCAATTTCAGACTATCAAAAGACATCATGGTTTTACGATCACAGATAATGTGGTAATTTTCTGGCCAATTGCCCAATATTGTCACATGTTGGACCCACAAACCTAATGCCAAGGATCCAGCGCACTCACCTGCCCAAGCTCCCTGAGCATCCTGCCGGCCCTGTGGCACGGCAGCTCCCTCTGACACCACTAGTATGCTTTCCAGGACTGCGCATGTGCAGACCCAGCTTTTATCATCCCCTCCTCCCATTCATTGGGAGACTAGTTATCCCTCAGGATGTTTAAGGTAGATAAAGTGCCTGTTCTCTTAGTCAGATCTCTCTAGCACCCAGACGTGGCTCCATTTGCAACTCTTCAGCTAACTACAGTGGTCTCCAATTCTGCTGCAGACTATCACTCCTTGTCTCCAGCAACTCTTCAGCTAGCCACAGTGGTTTCCATACCTTACGCAGACCATGCTCCCTGTGTCCCGGCAGTCTCTGCAGCCATTCCCAATTGGTCACTCCTTCTGCCACCCTCCTGTGCTCCTAATTTCCAGCAGCCTTCAGACCATCAGGCCTTCTTCAATCTCTATTGGATCATCACCTTTTCCCAGCCTCTGGGTTCTCTCTGCTGGTCCCAACTGGCACTTACTCTGAGGACCTGGTGAAACCCATCTGCCTCGTTAGACTCCGCATCTCTGGATTGAGTAATGCCAAGCCAGACAGGCTATAAGGATCCGATCATCATAGTGACTGTGACAAATATCTTTTGTAGCATGTGTTGCTGACATTATATTTTGGCACCTCCTTAAATTGAGTCTTTTCTTTGTTCTCACAATGTACAGCTTAATTCAACATATTTATTCTACATTAAATTGGTCAGAAAACATTGATATACAGTGTTCAATTTAATTATTAATTTTTGGCTTCAGTTGTTTCACTTGGATTCCTCATGAGGGAAAGGCAACATGTTTACATGACTCAGAAGTCTGTAGGAGTTACAATAATGTAGGTGGCTGCCTCAGATCGTTATTTGTGATTTTTGATTTATGCAATAAAATACATCCAAATGAATACAATTGCAAACACAGCTTATATTTTGTACCCTATTCAGTATGTGATTGTTAACTGGTTTGCGTATATAATATAATTTATTAGTTTCAAAACTGGCTGTTATAATGTATATATATTTCAACAACTTTTGAGTGAAGTTTTGTAATAGTATAAATAGATGGGTTAAGATTACACAAAGAAAAACAGGAAGGGGAGGTAGGTTATCATCATCATCATCATCATTTATTTATATAGCGCCACTAATTCTGCAGCGCTGTGCAGAGAACTCACTCACATCAGTCCCTGCCCCATTGGAGCTTACAGTCTAAACTCCCTAATATAGACACACAGACATAGACAGACAGACAGAGAGGGAGAGACTAGGGTCAATTTAGATAGCAGCCAATTAACCTACCAGTATGTTTTTGGAGTGTGGGAGGAAACCGGAGCACCCGGAGGAAACCCACGCAAACACAGGGAAAACATACAAACTCCACACAGATAAGGCCATGGTCGGGAATCAAACTCATGACCCCAGTGCTGTGAGGCAGAAGTGCTAACCACTAGGCCACTGTGCAAGAGCATATATCAGTAGTAAGATAAAGTAGTAGGTCCAAACAAGAAAACTATAAGAACAGCACTGTTACAAAATCATCTTATATGCATCCTAACCCCGACAAACCATGAGAACCAAGGTCTCCTAAACAAGGCAACATGCTAGAGTGCTAAAGACCACTTATTGGGGCCCCTTCTATAGCCACCAAAGGGGACAAGGCCACATCAGGTTGGTCCTCCCACTAAAAGTCAGGTCAGGACCCCACACAGGACCGAGCCCAGTACTTTATATCTGCGCTCTTGAGTATGTCTGCCAAGTCTTTAGAGGTCAGCTCAAGGCAGATTACAGGCCAAGACTGAGTGGGGAAAATTTGAGCCAGAAAAAACAAAGTGAGGTTAATGTAGAGAGATATTGGTGATAATACAGTATATATAATCTGTTTTATTTTGTGAACATACAAGAGACTTTTGATTATAGAAGAGAGTTAAAGCAGAATAGATTTTTTTACAGAAATAGTCTATCTTGGGTAAAGTGTATCAAAGTGAGATTCTTAGGGTCAAAATTTAAATCATTGTCAATGTGCAGCGGTTTATTTAAAACAAGAAAAACCTCACCAGGTTTTACTGTTCAAGTGGTGATTTTCAAATCAATACTCCATTCTGGTTGGTTGCTAGCTTAGAATTGTAAACTTGTGCGATTTTGACTTCACCAACAATATATAATATCTCCATTTAAGTTGATAGAGCTTGCAAAAGTTAGAGTGAGAGTAGTGGGTAGTTTAGGGAGGTAGTCATGATCTGTAAAAAGAGTATTGTGAGTGTTAATTTGTGGACCTGTTGGTTAGTTTTGATTATATGGCTTTATTTGTATAATAGGCTGAGTATGGTGGGTGTTAGCTTTTTTTTCTTACACCTGTGTCTTTTTTGTGTTTGTGTTTGTGTTTATGATGATGAGAAGAAGGAGAGGGGAGCAGTCTAAGCATAGTGAGGAGAAGGATAGTGATAGAGATAAGCAATACCCGGACCCCACGACATGTATAATGCAATACAGGCGTGGGGTCCGGGTAGTGCCGCTTTAAAACCTGCATTTTCAGCAGGTCCTTACTAAATGACGTCATTTTGCTCTGTAGGTGTTTCCCTTATTCGGATTTGACAGTACACAATCATTTCAAGGTTCACAAAAACGTGTTGCCTGTAATATGCTAAGTAGTCATTTTATTATTGTAGGGTTTATAGGCATTGTTATTGTGCAGTTGTACAAAAGTAGGTCGCAATTCTCGTCTCCTTTCTCCCGTACCCCACCCCTATATTCCATATTGTGTGATTTTTAACATATTTAGTGGACTTTCGATTTAACAATTTTATTATATCTGCTCCAATACGGCTATTAATCTATAGAGATATTTCCAATATTCTATACAGCAGGTAGAGAGTTATTCGCATGTTATCTTTTTGGTGCATGTTGTATACATACCATATAGAGTGGTTATTCCCTTATATGATATATTTATATGTTTTATTTTGGTTATTACACTATATGTGATTTTTTACATTCGTTATATATATGTGATGTTCTTAATATTTATTTTTATATATAATAAATTGCGTACTATATCCGCAGTTCACAGTTCTTTTGTGGTTATTTGACCACCCGTGTACATTTTCTTTAATTTCTGTATCTTTTGAGGATTGCAGACCTCTTGCACTGATGCCATATCTAGTGCCTCAGGGTCACCATCTTGTATTGGTTTTGTGGATGTCAGTTGAGGAGTAGCGTTGCTGCAGCAGGATACTTCCACTAGCAGCCATGGCAATGACTATCACATAGAAGGTGGAAATAGGAATGTTATGAATGACAGTCAGTGATGGTGGTAGGATCTGAAATACTTTGGATGACAGATAGGGTAAACAGTTGCCAGAACCATATATATTGAACTGTCTGTTGTCTCCTGGGTACTCACGTTTGGCATATTGCGGATTGGGTCACTAGATTGTTAGGAGAGGCTGGAACAGACCCAGTGGTTTAGGACCCAATGACAAAGTTAAATGTAGATTGACACTCCTCAAAAACTATTTCAGGGAATAAGACTGCCCATTTAACCTCCAATGTAGTACATAACTTTATTAAGTTGTCTTCCAGGAGCCTCCCGGGGGAGATGGACGTGAGGGGGGCGGGGTGCCAAAAATCGTGTCATTTTGGACCCACCCCTGTGACATCATGACACAAACGCGTCATTTTACACTGGGGGCGGGGCCAAATGCCGCGATTCACAGAGAATCGCAGCATTTTGGACCAAATTCTGCCCAGTTCACTAGGAAGTGGGCAGAATTCGGAAGATTGCCACACTCTCCCGGGAGTCCGTGAGACTCTCCCAAAATGCGGGAGTCTCCCGGACATTTCGGGAGAGTTGGCAAGTATGATGTAGTATGTCCTGAAACTACCGGAAAGACAACAGGAGCTTAGGTAGGGTTAATAAGCTCAGAAGTTGGTGTAGAAAGGATAGTTTGTTTTTTGTTTTGTTTTTTAAAAACTGCCCAATTGTTCTCTCAGTTACAGGCATTACAGTTAGAGAGCAGACATAGTTTACTTATATTTTGAGCTATAATTGTTAGCATGATATACTTAGACTGCAATATTATGGGAATAATGTATGCCTTTAACATATAAGGATATTAGAAGTTTAAAGCACAAGGATGCAGAATGATCCTTTAAATATGTCACAGAACACCTAGTTGTCGACTATTATCCTTTTTAAATTACTGTAGGGGATGCATTATTCCTTATAATACATGTTTTAAACAAAACTAAACAAAATCACTCTTATAGGTAAACTTTAGATTCATTTCTAGTTATGCATTTCCTCATAGGACACAATCACAACCAGTAGGGTGGCATAAGTTTTATCTTTATTGGAGCACATTTTCTTCTATCATTGCTAGCACTTTGATATTGTGTTTCAAAAAATTAGATGTTATGATCTGTCACAATGTAAGCTAAAGAGTTACCTGCACAAAATAAACAGGTTCCACTGATATCCAGGGAAAGCCATGTAAGCACCGGTCAGTTGCTACAGCCAACTAAGGGGTTGTATCTGGCAATTGTGGTATGGGTGGTATGTGTTTCAATTGAGATCAAAAATTTTAGGGTTCAATGTTATACTTTATATAGTAACACATAGGTTTGTGATAGCGGTGCAGTGGTGCACACAGGGGGGGTTTCTGGTTCTCCAGAAACCCCTCCCCTCCGCGAACCAAAGGTACTGTACAGCAGCCGCGGGGCTGTCAAAGAAGCGTCCGCGGCAGTGCTGTATTGTAGTATAATACAGCACTGCCGCGGATGCTGCTTGACAGCGCCGCGGATGCTGTAGAATTCAAACGCGCGGAAATGGAGCTGCTGCACATGCGCAGCAGCTCCCTCTCGCAATATTTTTTTTTTTCCGGGGGGGGCGGAAACCCCCCCTTCTAAATCCTGCGTTCGCCCCTGCGGTGGTCTCATTTAAGTGATGCTATTCTAGTGACATTATGGGCAGTACATACTTATGAAGAATGACACAGAATTTTATGCCGTGTACTGAGAAGTAAAGAAGTTATGCACAATTCTAAAAATCCAGCTAAAGTAATATACTCTAACTTTCTAAATACCTTAAATTATAGAAGGAAATGAAAATTCAGTGACAAATGAGACAGATATAATATGTCCTTAACGATGTTTGTATAAACAGGAAATAAAATGACTTACTTAATACTCAATTTATTAAGTATGACAAGAGTATAGCAAGCATTTACCAGCCCAAGCAGTTTAATACTGTATATATCATGCCTTGTCAATTATAATGAGTAGTATGAAGAATAAATGTTTAACAGTTATCACATTCTTCAAACAAAAAATATTTTTAGTCCCACAAAAGTCGTCTTGCATGTATTATATAAAAAGTAAAGTATTTTCATTTTCTCTGCTGCTTTCATATTTCTTGCTGGAAAAATATAGATGCATGTCTATTCCTTTTAGCCTCTCTGCTAGGGTGGAGTTAGACTGCAAACAGAGAGGTATATGGTGATAACAGATTGACAAAGTACTTCCTGCTTGCACTAATAAGGAAAATGCTAGTGGGTTGTCTTGCAAAGGTATTGTGTACATGCAGGTGCATTTAATACTCTTAGAAAATGTGTGAATTAATCAGCAGTAATAGCATCTAATTGGCAAGTAAATCAGTCCTGTACCAACAGGCACCCTGTGTATGTAACTCCACTCCCACACACATTTATCTGAACATTTCCAGGATACTAATATCTTTTAATTATTCCACTTACTGTTTTTTAACCATTGAAGGCTGTTTGAATGTAATTTTCTTAAACTGCTTTGTGGCTTCACACAGAATATCCCCATGATGGATGTCACCATTTCTTTGATTCTTTTAAAATTACTTTTCATCTGTAACTGAAGTTCTTAACCTTTATCAGCCCAAGGACCCAGACTAGATCTGGTAATCAGCATAGAAACCAATGGTTCAGCTTAAATAATATATTGTTATTTAAGTTAAGCTTTTTATTATTATTATTATTATTATTATTATTATTATAATTATTATTATTATTATTATTGCTATTGTTATTATTATTATTGCTATTGTTATTATTATTATTATTATTATTATTACTACTACTATTATTATTTCTGTAAGAGCAGCGAACTTGTTACAAAAATTGATATGGAGTCACATTTATATAGGTGCACAGTCAACAAATTCTTATTTAATATATCATGTTGCCACTTGTGGGTCCTTTGTGCTCCGAACCACTTTTGAAATGGCTTTTGTGGTTTTATATATGTACTACCTTTTTTTTAAAAAGAATGTAAGTAATGTAAAAACTACTTATGAATTGGAGAAAGATTGAGTGCAAATAGTATGTATTCACAATTGCATATCTAATGTTAAATGTTACAAACGCGTGTCTTTCTTACACAAAACAATACAAATCAACTTAGCATGATTTTAATGTGTATATTACAATTAAAACACCTTGTAATAATTGCTTAAAAGAGAGTTTAAATGAGCACTATAGTAATTTGTACAAATTTGTAGCAAACATCTCAAACTTGATTGATATTTGCAATGATACTATACTTTGAACAGAGCTTTAATATGCCTTGTATGCTGAAAGCAATCCCCATACACAGCAACAGGGGAATATATACTGTACATGATTTAGTGCATTAACAGGGACAGACTTTCTCATGTATGGGAAAATCCATTGAGATCAAATAATAAATGTTTGGCCACATAAGCATAGCTGTTCTGGACCAGGGAAAGTAAATTGATGTATATTTGCCTACAATAAAACAAAGTAATATTGTTTCATTTATTCCTAGTTCCACTTGTAAATGAAAAAAGTCATAGTCTTTGCCTTATAGTACACACCAACAACTGAAATTATAGGCTAAACATGGAGAATGTTCTATTCTTTATTTGGAGTTTCATGCATAGCATAATGAAGGCATTGCTAATGGAAAATATTCATAATACCCTTAGGCTTTTAATATGCAGAGCATGAACACAATTATGACATTTCTGATGTTTTCCAATTAATCCAACCTGGCAAGGTAAGTGAAAAATTAACAACAAAAAAATCTCTACCGAGTGCCCAGTTGTCCATCCCCTGAAGAGATGTAATCTCTGAATAACAATGCTTAAATCAGCATGACATTTACAATACACATTAAGTGATTTTTTTTATATTTCAGGACTTTAATTGGCATAATATATGAGCAGCTTTTCTGCAGCAGTTCCATTCATAGGATTCTACCACTGTGTAGGAGCAAAGCAAATTATGTTTGGGCCTTAACCTGTTATTGAATTGTTAGATTGTTTTGGGTGTATTAAATACATTTTTGGATGGGACATAAGATTATTTATATATTTAAAAGCATTTGTGCAAAATCATAAATTATATAAATATAACTATCTTTATATCCTGAAGGATATCCTCTTACAGAAGTAGTATGGAACCTACCTACATTTAACATTATTTGCTCATATTTTTCAAATGTCTTCCTAACTAAGTTTGGATGGTCAGAGTTTAATAGCTGAAGCTAAAGACATTACTAAACGTCAGTTACATACTTCACCCTAGGTTTAGTAAATGAGGTATTAAATGAAAATCAGTTTGATCCACATACCAGAATTTAATGAAGCAAATCATTCATTTTTAACATTTGTAACAAGGTTTGAAGAAGAATCCTTGATGGAGAAATGCAGAGACATCCTAAAACATTAAAAATAAAACATTTGCTGCATTGAAAAGGGTCCTGCTCATGAAAGCTTACAAGCTAGTAGGGAAGTGTAATACTGAGACCAGAGTGAGTCTGACTCAAGGTGGAGATTGAGACAGCAGCGAGAGTATATACCAGTGTTAGTAGTGTTGGTGGGGTAGGATAGGCTACAGGGTAAAGAGGGCATTTTTCAGAAAGTAGTGGTTAGCACTTCTGCCTCACAGACTTGGGGTCATGAGTCTGATTCCCGATCATGGCCTTATCTGTGTGGAGTTTGTATGTTCTCCACGTGCTAGCGTGGGTTTCCTCCCTTACTCCAAAAACATATTAGTAGGTTAATTGGCTGCTATTAAATAGTTGATGATGAAGTCTGATCAGGCATGGTTCGGAATGGCATGGATGGGTGAAAGTAAGGAATAAGTGTTATAAGTGGGAGTAAATGGGAGTCCCGTGTATTTGGATATAAATTGTCTGGTGTTTGCATGTTAAACTACATTTTACCAGTTATCCCATTCTTGGGTTATTATTTGAGAAAAACTCGGAGAACACTGTTTCAGGTAAAATGAATATTTTGGAAAGTAGTTTAATAGGAGAATCAATCATACTATGTTAAATGAGTCATGTGACACAAAATTTACAGTCCATGACTACAAATAGTCACGATATATATCTTTGTTGGATCTCAAAAAGGATTGTAACTGGAAAGGATCCCAATGGCTGGAAACCAGGAGATTTGATTGGGTCTGTATTAGAGATGTTCAAAAAGGGTTCAGGGTTAAGTATCCTTTGAGATAAATGCCAGGAAAAGTATATGAATAATATTAAACTCTTAAAAATAGGATAGTTACCTATAATAGGTTTGAAGGCAAGGCCTAACTGTGGAAAAGATGGTGAACAATTTCAGTATGCAGCATACTAACGAGTGGTCAGGTTTAGTAGCAAGTAGACTGCAGATATAACAGCAAAGTTCACTATGCAGTATATAATAGATGCACAGATTTGGTAATAAGCTGTCACGATTGTCTCAGGAGGAGAGTCCTGGAGTGATGGATACACGTTTTAGCCTGGTTTAGCACTGGCCAAACAGAGATTCAGAGTCTAACGGGTTCTCCGATCTTCACCAAGAACCGCCACAAGGTAAGATGAACTTTTACAGCCGGGAACAAGCAGGTCCTGGCCATCTGATCAGCCACTAGGTGTTACACAGTGGAGAGAAAGAGAAATCTGAAAGCAGGTCAGCTAGCCAGGGGTTGGTGCCAAAGGAGGAGAGGAATCAGGTAGGATAGGGTGGGAGTCAGAGACTGTAAAGAAAGGGGAGGATCCAGTGAAATCATCTACATTATTACTATGGGCGAATTCAGCTCAAGGAAGCAAATTGCACCAATCATCTTGATTACCGGAGAAAAGCAACAGAGAAGAAGTTCAGGATCCTGGTTTACACCTTCCGTCTGGCCATTAGTTTGAGGATGTTACCCCGAGGAAAACTTTAGGTCAATTCCTAGATCTTTACAGAAGGATCTCCAAAATTGTGATATAAATTGTACCCCATGGTTCAATATAATCTCCTGTGGACAACCATGAAGCCGGAAGACCTCTTTTATAAAGACTTGAGCGAGCTTAGAAGCAGATGGAAGACTCCTTAATGGAACAAAGTGAGCCATCTTCGAGAATCTGTCCACTATTACCCAGATGGTATTGAAACCCTTGCTAGAAGGTAAGTCGGTAATGAAGTACATAGAAAGACTCACCTAAGGACGTTCAGGAATAGGTAGATGCAACCCTGACAGAGAGTGCCTAGGAACCTTGTTTTGGGCATATATTCCATAAGAGTCTATGAACTCCTTAAGATCAGTCCGGAGAGTGGGCCACCAATAGCGTCGGGACACCGAGAGAAGGATTTTTGAACCCTGTGTAGCCAGCAAATTTAGTAGCGTGGGCCCAGCAGAGGGCTTTGAGGTGAAGTGGGGGTTCCAGGTGGGAGCATCCAACTAGAGGTGTCTTAGAAGCACTGGTTAGAGCAATAATACCGGAAGGCTCGAGAATGTGCGGAGGTTGAGATGCGGAAGCAACATCAGATTCATCAAAAAGATCGCAAAAGGGCATCCGCTCGAGAATTCTGAGTACTAGAATGAAAGGTGAGTTTCAGGTTGAAGTGAGCAAAGAAAGAAGTACCACCTCGCCTGACGGGGATTGAGGCAGCGAGCATCCCGAAGACAAATCAAATTTTTGTGGTCCGTAAAAACCATAACTGGGTGTAAAGCTCCTTCGAGATGGTGGCACCATTCTTCTAGAGCTAACTTGATGGCAAAGTAATTCCTTATCACCAATTCTGTAATTGCTTTCCGAGGGGGATTTTTTTTTTAGAAAAGAATCCACAAGGACTAAGGATACTACTGGATGATTCTTGTGAAAGGACAGCTCCAACTCCAACTGAAGAGGCGTCTACCTCCAGGAAAAAGGGTTTCCCTTGATCCGGTTGAGTCAAGATGGGTTCAGACAAAAAGACTTCTTTCAAGGAAGAAAATGCTGAGATGGCCTCAGGGGACCAGACCTCAGGGTTCGCTGATCTCCGGGTGAGGGCTGTTATGGGAGCAATGAGTGTGGAGAACTGATTTATGAATTGCCTATAATAATTAGTAAAACCAATAAACAGGTTGAGGCCACTTAGTGATAGCAGAAACCTTTTCCAGGTCCATCTACAATCCAGAACCAGAGAATATGTATCCCAAAAAAAGGAATTTGAGGTTCCTCAAAAATACACTTGTCTATTTTACAAAAAAGTTTGTTTAGACGTAGACAAGACAGAACCTCTTTTACATGAGAACGGTGGGTAACCAGGTCAGGTGAAAAGGTTAATATATCATCTAGATATACCACCACTGATTTGTAGAGAAGGTCTCGAAAAATCTTGTTAACAAACGATTGGAACACAACAGGAGCATTGCAAAGCCCGAAGGGCATGGCGAGGTACTCATAGTGCCCATCTCGAGTACTGAAGGCAGTCTTCCATTCATACCCCTCACGAATCCGGATTAAATTGTAAGCACCTTGTAGATCTAATTTTGAGAAGGTCTTCGAGCCACTGATCCGATCAAACAGTTCAGAAATAAGGGGAAGAGGATACCTGTTTTTTACAGTAATGGCGTTTAACTGCCGATAATCGATGCAGGGGTGTAAGGTACCATATTTCCTCTTAACGAAGAAAAATCCTGCTCCAGCAGGTAAAGAAGATTTCCTAATGAAGCCACGCTGTAAATTTTCGGTGATGTACTGGGAGATAGCCTGATCCTCTGGAAATGGGCTTATCAAGCAACAACTCGATAGAACAGTTTGAGGGAAGATGCGGAGGAAGAAACTCAGAGGCTGCTTTGGTGAATACGTCCTGAAAGGAGGTGTAAGGAGCCAGGAGCTCTGGCTGAGGAGAAAGAACCTGACAAGTTATAGGAGGCATACCCTGTTTCTTGGTTTTTATTGCGAATAGACATCTCTCAAAACATTGTGAACCCCAGGAAGAGACTTGTGCTGAACTCTAATTGAATTGAGGTGTATGTAATCTGAGCCATGAAAGACCCAGGATGACAGATTTGATTGACTGAGGAAAAACCAAAAATTTGATCCATTCTGAATGCAAGACCCCTACCTTCCGCCAAACAGGAGCTGTAACTTTGGAAATGGAACCATTGGCCACGCAATTTCCATCCACGGCAGTGAGAAACCACGGCTGAGGCAAATCTCGAATTGATATTTGGAGTTGCGATGTCAAGGTGGCCAGAGATTAAATTTCCGTCAGCGCCAGAGTCCACGAAGGCAGAGTTCACTAGCGGGGTCACTAGGAGTGTCCAGAGAGATAGACATCAGGAAATCTGGTTTTGAGGTGGAATACCGCAGGAATTTAAACTCTATTGATCTTCAACAGTTTTCCACCTCTCTCCAACACCGTCTCTCCCCAATTTCTACATTCTCCTCCACTGATCGGGCAGTACCCCATTTTCATCAAACCCTAGCAACTACCCTGGATCAAGTGGCTCCAGCGACACTACATACTTCACGTAGAATTCGTTGCCAGCCGTGGCACCCTACAGCAACACGAACTCTACAAAAACTTTCTCGTAAAGCAGAACGTCACTGATGTAAATATTGTGCCTCTAAGGATTTCATCACATATACTGATATCTACCACTCCTATAGAAATGCTCTGCACACTACTAAACAAGCATACTTCCAATCTCTCATCTATGCTCAGGCCTCTAACCCAAAACGCGTCTTTAACACATTTAACTCTCTTCTGAATCCTCCTGCCCCAAATCCTCCAACTAACATCAGTGCACAGGATCTCGCTTCCTATTTCAAGGACAAAATTGATAAGATCAGGCTTGAAATGGTATCATCTCCCTTGACAAGCAATCGGCTCAATTCCCTTGTAGCACCCTCTAACACTCTCTCATTTGATCCCACAAATGAAGAGGAAGTTTCTACTCTCTTCTCATCTTCCTACTCTACCTCCTGTCCTCTTGATCCCATTCCCTCACAACTTAATAGGTCCCTGTCTCCCCCTCTAACTAAAATCTGTAATCTATCTCTTTCTACTGGTATTTTTCCATCACTATTCAAGCATGCAGTGATTACTCCCATTTTAAAAAAAACTGAATTTTGACCCTAACTCTCTCGTAAATTACCGCCCCATCTCCCAACTTCCATGCCCCTCCAAGCTTCTCGAGAGAATTGCCTACACTCGCCTCACACACTTTCTTACAGCAAACAACCTATTGGATCCTCTTCAGTCAGGCTTTCGCTCTCAACACTCCACAGAGACTGCGCTGACCAAGGTTGTCAATGATCTGATCACAGCAATAAATAATTCTCCTGGATCTCTCTGCTGCATTTGACACTGTTGACCACTCTCTCCTCATACAAACGTTACAATCCCTAGGTCTTGAAGGCACTGTCCTATCCTGGTTCTCATCCTACCTATCTAATCGCTCTTTCAGTGTTAATTTCTCTGGATCAGTTGGAGTACCACAAGGCTCAGTCCTTTGCTATTCTCTACACCACTTCTCTTGGAAAACTAATAAGCTCCTTTGGATTTCAGTATCATCTCTATGCGCATGATACACAAATTTATCTATCCTCTCCCGATCTTTCACCATCTGTGTTGTCTTGCATTACTGACTGTCTTTCTGCCATTTCATCTTGGATGTCTTCTCGCCAACTCAAATTCAATCTTTCAAAAACTGAATTAATAATATTCCCACCCAAAAACAGTAGCTTCCTGTCTGACATTTATATTTCTTAAGAAAGGGGATTTGGCAGGAGTAAGGGGCGTATAGAGAAACTAATGTCACTTGTTTATCTTCTAGGAGCCCAACCAAAATTATAAAGCGGCCAGATTTATCCTCTATTTTTAGTTGAAGGTTAAAACGTACATTAGCACTGAACAGCACGGCCACCCCATTCCTTTTGAATGGATCATTGTCAAAGTATCCCACGGGATATCTTGGACATTTCTATTTCTGTTGATAACATGACCGTAAATCCCACCCCGCAAGCTCGTTGCCTAGGTGTAATCCTTGATTCACAACGGTCGTTTATTCCCCACAGCAACTCTATATCTAAATCATGTTACATACACCTGAAGAACATTTCCAGAATACGCACATATCTGACACAAGCCACCGCAAAAACATTAATTCATGCACTCATCATCTCCCACATCGACTATTGCAATTCCCTCCTTACTGGTCTTCCCAAAGTCAGACTTGAACCCCTACAATCTATTTTGCACGCAGAGGCTAGATTAATTTTCCTTGCAAACCATTATTCCTCTGCAGAGCCACTTTGTCAATCTCTACATTAGCTGTCTGTGTTTTAACGAATCCAATATAAAGTTCTTCTACTAACATAAAAGGCCATCAACAAAATTGCACCGACATACATTTCCTCACTTATCTCAAAATATCTCCCAACTCAACACCTCCGTTCTGCACAAGATCTGCATCTCACTTCCATTCTCATCACAACCTCCCACTCTCGATTACAGGACTTTTTTCGGGCTGCACCCACTTTGTGGAATTCCCTCCCTCGCACAATAAGACTTTCCTCTAGTCTTCAAACCTTCAAGCGTTCACTGAAAACCCACCTCTTCAGACAAGGTTATGATATTCCTCAACCACCATTTGCTGGCGCTATATAAATAAATGATGATGATGATGATGATGAATAGGGAGTTGAAAGTCTGACTCCTAGAACGGCCTCCTTGGACCGACTAGGAGGGAGCGTTTCCCGGCCGTTTAGGACAGGAGATAAGCAGATGACCAGCCTCACCACAGTATAGACAAAGATTTTGTTTAAATCTTCTTTCACTTTTCTCAGGGGACAACCGAGACCGTTCTATCTGCATTGGTTCGTCCACAGGAACTGGGTTCGGGTTCGGGAAACAAAAAGCGAGGCGAGAAACAAAACGTCTGTCAGAAGATCTTTCTTGAGTACACTCCCAGAAGCAAAGATCTACCCTATTACATAGGGAAATGAGGGAATCAAGATCTGTAGGGAGTTCACGAGATACCAATTCGTCCTTAATGCGATGTGAAAGTCCTTGCACAGAATGTTGCCACTAGTGTCTCATCGTTCCACTTGAGCTCGGAAGCCAGGGTATGGGACTGAACCGCATATTGTCTGACCATTTGGTAAACTTAGCGTAGCGAAAGGAGGCTGGAGGCTGCAGATGAAACCCGGACACGGTTCATCAAATATCTTCCAGAATGCTGTTATGAAAGAAGAGACGTTCTGTTGAAGGGGGTCATCACTTTCCACTAGCGGAGATGCCCATGCCAGGGCTTGACAGCAAAGAAGAGAGATTATGAAAGCTACTTTTGAACTTCAGAAGAGAAGGTTCCAGAGTTGCATTCAAAATGAATTGAGCATTCGTTCAAAAATTCCCAACACCTCTTAGGATCCCCATCAAATTTCTCTGGTGTCAGCAGCCGCAGAGAGGAGGTGGCAACTGTCGCAAGAGCAGAAATAGAGGGACTGGTTGCAGAAGAGGTGACAACAGCAGGTTGAGCAGCGGGCAAGAAGGCCTGAAGAGAGTACAGATGGGAGGCTATTCCTTGAATACATTGAAGTAAACGGGCCTGCTCCGCATTGTGTTGTTCAACTTTATGGGCCAGGTGGAGCAGCAAATCATGAGCTGATGGTTCACCTTGACCTTCAGAGGTCATGGCTAGAGTAAACTGTCATGAAAAAACTTGCTCAGATGGTCTTACCTGCTGGTATTGGCGCTACTATGCTAGAAGACGCAGAGTCTAAACACGCCTCAGGTCTGCACCAGGGACCCCCGCAAGGGAATTTGGGGTTCGCTGCTGAGGCGTGCAGGTCGCAGCCCTCCCAGTTACCTACCATTGAGGTAAAAGTGATTACGTAGACGTGGATTCCAAAGCCAAAACCGAGTGGGCAAATCAGGTACTGTGGGAATAGGCAGAAGAATAGTCAAAAAGCCAAAAGATCAAACCAAGTCCAAAAGGGATATTCACAAGCGAAGTCGAAAAAACTGGGTCAAAATCTGAGGAATAGGGTAGGCTTCAGGAATCAAGTGCTGGAGACTAGGTGGCCTAGTTACTCTGGCACCCTAGTGATGCCAGAGTGACATTTAAATATATGCTGCCTGCCTATCATTGGTGGAGTCGGTGGTCAGCTTTTCTGACCACCGACAGAAAGTGTGGCTGGCGTCTCTGAAAACCGGAAGTAGCGTCCCATTGCTTAGCAACAGAGCGCGCGGACCACAGAGAAGGCGACTGTCCCTGGCACCTAGCGTGTGTCCGGGAATGGCGCCTGGCACAAACACATGTCCTAGCATAGATACTCAGCCTTCATCACTAGTAATCGACAGTTAGATTAGACCTGCAGCTGGAGCAAGAGATACGGTTGAAAACCAAGTACCCGAGAGAGGCCCAGAGCTTGAATTGGATGCTGCTGCATGAACTCAAGCTTAGCATGCCCTTACTGTACATTGACTACAGGCATACACCCTGTCAGGTGCCGTCTCCGCGCTCCCCACAGGCACCGGAGATGGGCACCTTCTCTCCGCAATCCACGTCCTGTTGCCTAGCAGCAGAACTCTATTTCTACTCACCTGTCTGCAGCCAGCATGTCTAACCGCCTAAATCTCCCTAACCCAATCAGGAGGCACCTAAGAGTACTTTAAGCAGCCTCTGACACCTGTCTAGTGCCAGAGTATTGGTTCTACCCTACTCCAGCATTTAGTTTGCATTCCTGTTCCTGAACTCCTGTGTATAGACTCCTTGGCTTTGACCTCTCCTCCGGATTTCCCTTGTACTTCGCTGCCCGCACTGGTATTGACCTTTGGGCCGTCCCTGACTACTCTTGCCTACTCTCCGTGGAACCTCGCTTCCTTGGTTTCGACTCGGCCTGTCTGACTACCCTATTCGCTGCACTGGTGACTTCCTGGGAGAACCGCGACCTGCACATCGCACGCAGCCAAGCCCAAACCTCCTTGCGGGGGTCCCTGGTGAACACCGGTGGTGTGCTAGACTCCGCGCCTCTCAGGTTAGTAGCGCTAATACCAGTCTGTGATATTCTCTGTGTAAAAGTGTGACACACCCCTTTTCTGCTCCATTCCCTACCTGAAATTATAGGCTGTAGTAAGTGACCTTTGTGCTTGAAGCTGAATTGACCATCGCTGCGTTCTGTGGCGTATGGTTTAGTTCTGGGCATGCACAGACTTGTGCAGATTATACGCACAATATCGCTGTTTACGTCCCTTAAGAAATTAGGCCCAATATGTCATTTAAGGTTGATTTTCACTCTAAAATAGAAGAAGGATAATGGACACAAATTTGGAAATTTGCCTGCAATTATCTACTTTAAAAGATCAACAGTGTGCTTTATAATTAAGCTGGCTACACAGCAATATGACTTCTGATGATATCAGCCAAATGGCCTCAGGGCCCCAAAACAGTAACAGTTTACATATTCATGGTCAACATTCTCAAACTAATAGGCCCTCATGTGGTCTCTAAATTGTCCAGCCAGCTGTCTATAATGTAGAACGGCCAGATCTCAACCAGTTTGGCCATCCACATGCGTGAACGAACTGGAAAGTTTTTCTGTTACACATTGCTTGGGCTGAAAGGCAGGATTGACGAGCATTAGGTTTAAAATGTTTACCAAAATATTTTGAACTATTTACTTTCTGTAGTAAGGATAACAAACTGTCATTCAAAGTGCAACTTGCTGTGCTAGTTGCTCAACAGGTTGCATGGAGAACACTGGCTGTAGGAATGTTGATAGGTATTGGCATTTAAACAGATAGCTGAAGGTGAGTGTTCTCATAAGTTAATTTTTTGTGTGGAATCATTTAAGGCTTATATTATAGTTAAAAAATTTAAATTGGTTAGTCACGGACACCCTAATGCCGTGGGTTCGTAGGGCAGACATTGCTGACATAATTATTTCGGACCATGCAATGATCTCTCTTACGATCCAGAATCCGAGCTTGAGACAGAGACCTAGACATTGGAGATTTCCTACTTACCTATACAATTCAGACCACTTTCAACAATTTCTAAGACACAGATGGGCTGAATACCTAGATGATAACATTGACCAATGGGATGACAAAATTCTTTTCTGGGACGCTTCAAAGGCAGTTATGAGGGGACACATAATTGCGTATGTGTCTAGACATCGTAAGAAGGCTAGGGAAATTTATGATAATTTGAGCAAATTATCGGCTGAGGCATATGCTAAATTTGCTTCTGATCAGTCGGATGTGTCATGGACAACTTATCGTGAGGCGAGACAACTCTTAGAGAGTTTTTTGACTTCCCAAGCAAAACAACAAATTGATTTTTCAAAAAATAAATTCTTTAGATGGGGAAATAAAGCTGGCAAATTACTTGCAAACATAACCAAACCTCAGAAACGTAAAAGTCATATAGTTGCCCTTAAAGCCCATAATTCTTCTAAGATTCTTACCAAGTCGGAAGAGATATTAGAAACCTTCCAAACTTATTACTCAACCTTATATAAGGGCTCTACACCAAATCCCCAACTAATGTCCAAACTTTTGACTGAGGCCAAATTGCCTTCACTAACGCCAGAACAGAGAGAAGCTATGGCAAAAGATATTACTTCCCGAGATGTAGAGACTGTAATAAAACATTTGAAACTTAATAAAACACCAGGCCCAGATGGCTTTACAGCAGAGTATTATAAGGTCCTTGAAGGAGATCTGGCTCATATTTTAGCAGATTTGTTTTCAAAAATACATAGGGAACGTCCTGTATATCCATCGTTCAATGTGGCCCATACAGTCCTTATCCCTAAACCAGGTAAGGATCCTATGATGGAGGGGTCTTATCGCCCTATCACTCTTTTAAACACAGATTACAAACTTTTAGCAAAAATCATGGCAGACCGCTTACAAGGTATCCTTCCTGGGTTGTTAACATCTCATCAGTTGGGATTTGTAGCAGGACGCCACTCGGTCAAAGGTATTAGGACAGCCATTTCAGCGATTGTGGCCTCAGATGTGGGATCCACCTCAAACATGATCCTTAGTCTAGATGCCCAAAAGGCCTTTGATTCTGTTGCATGGCCTTTTTTGAAGGAAATTCTTTCATGCAGGCGTTTTGACACTGATTTTAGAGCACTTGTAGCCTTTCTTTACACCTCTCCTAAAACATCTCTATTGGTCAATGGTATCAAGGGTTCCCCACTGGAAATGTATAGAGGCACTCGCCAGGGGTGTCCACTTTCTCCATTACTCTTTAATTTGGTATTGGACCCTATGCTCAGAGTCTTGCAAAATTGGACGCAGTTGGAGGGAATAAGGATTGGAGATCAGGAAATCAAAATTACAGCTTTTGCTGATGATGTAATGATCTACATATCTAATCCTGAAGTCTCTCTTAGATCTCTAATGGACCGAATAGTGGAGTTTGGTTCTGTCTCGGGGTTCTCTGTCAATTTTGAAAAATTTACTGCTATGTATCTGGGAAAGGGTGTCATAGTCCCAACATGGGCAAGGGATATTCCCATTACATGGGCAAGGTCGGCCATGCCATACCTGGGCATCCAACTACCAAGAGATATTCACTCTCTATATAACCTTAATATCTCTAGGGTGATAAATGTAGTGGAACATGAGATGAAAGGTTGGAAACATCTCTGCCTCTCTTATGGAGGTAGAATAAACATAATTAAAATGATCATATTTCCTAAACTATTGTATCCATTACAAGTTTTACCCTTATTATTGACTAGATCAGATGCAATGAAATTGGATACAGAATTTAGACGTTTTATCTGGAATTCCAAAAAACCGCGTATTGGGTTGATCAAATTACAACAGTCAAAAAATAGAGGAGGGCTGAACTTACCAAATGCTACCAAATATAACCAAGCGGCCCAATTGCGACACCTTAAAGACTGGTTGCATAACACGGATACTTATACTAATACTACATTAGATCAGAATTTCATTCCTAACCTTAGCTTATTAGCCTTTATTCATCTACATGAAAAAGATCTTCCAATTCAAACTATAAATAATCCAATCTTGTATACTGTGCGTAAACTTTGGCATAGGCTTTGCCACATATACCATTTAAGCCCTTATATTTCAATGAACCTCCCATTATTAAACAACCCTAACTTTCAGGACGGATCAGCTTCCTTCCCATTTACTAACTGGGCGAAATTAGGAATTACTAAGATAAGATCATTAATTGATGCAAATACGCGAAAACCTATGACCTATACTCAAATAAGCTCTACTTATCCACAACTAGCCCCTTATCATCTAGCAATATTTCAATGCCAACATTACATTAATACAGTACTGAGTAAAATCTCTCCGGAGGATTGGGATAATCCCTTAGAGGCTATGCTTTCGAGACCTCCCCTGACCCGTCAAGCCATCTCACAGCATTATTCCCTATTACGTACCCAATTTGACTATAACCATTCTAAAACTGGCCTTTCATTGTGGCAGGAACAATTTCCTCACCTGACACCAGAGGTTCTTTTAAAGGCACTGACCAATTCCATTAAAATATTACCGGCCATGACCTACACAGAAATGTTCCTAAATATCTATCATAGGGCATATCTGTCTCCATCTCGTCGATTTCAGATAGGTCTATCAGAATCACACTGTTGTCCGAAATGTGGGTCTCCAAGAGCGGATTTGACACACTGTTTTTGGGAGTGTCCCCCAATTAAACGATTCTGGACCCAGATTTGGAGATTCTCTAACACACACCTGGTAAATTATGCACCTCTGTCTCCGGAATGGGCGATATTTGGAATACTTCCAAATACTTGTAAAGTTAGTAAAGGATGCAAAAAACTACTATTAGCAGTTTCTGCTGCGGCCAGGAAGAGCATACTCCAGGTCTGGGCCCAGGATTCGCCTCCCATGTTTTCCCTTTTTAAAGAAAAGCTCTATCACATATTCCGAATGGACTGGATAGAAACGTCTTTGCAGAAGGAAGTTAGAGTAAAGCAATTCTTTGGCACATGGGAGAGCTTTATAACTCTCTTACCTCATACTATACGAACACAACTTTGGAATAGTTTCCACAATACTGAGTGGTACGGGTTAAGAATGGTTTCAGCAGACCCTCCGATTATTTTATCTCCACCTTCTAATAGTTAGGTCCTGGATAGGATGGGTTATTGGGGAAGAGGAAACAAGGGATGTTGGTGACTTATTTAATTGTATGAGAATTGTGAAAATATGTATTTATTCATAATGCATTTAATTGTATATGTGATATTTTATACCTCAATAAAAAAATTGAACAAAAAAAAAAAAAAAAATTTAAATTGTTCTGAAAAAATTAATTAATCTAGTCTGTCTAGTTCATGGCAACATTATCCACATTGCAACTTTATCCCGATTTTGATACTATCTGCTTTACAGATTACATATATGTAACATTCATTATTTTTATATTTCAAGTAGAAAGACTTGTTAAACTATTATGAAATGCACAGTGTAATTGGGATTTGGAGATTGCCAACAAATCTGCAGCATTTATTGTGTGTTTACAGTAAGGAGTAACATTTAAACAAATTCTTTCCCCCCATGCCTCTGTTTAAAAAATATATTTCCATTAAAGTAAAAGGCAAGCATATAAAACCACATGATACATATTATACTTAGACTGCTTTGTGTTTCATCTGTTGCTCTGCTGCCAAAAGCTATTATTATGTCATTAGTCCATATTCCTTGCCAGCGCTAAATATTAAATTGTTGCAAAATGTTATTCACCACAACTTTAAATAAAAAAAATCAATGTTTAGTGTAAAACTCACTTGTCGTCTTTTCTTGATACAACCACAGAAGACTACATAACCTCATTGAAAATTTACTCTGAAATATGTGAAATATGTCCATGCAGGATTATGACACGTCGGCCTTTTGGTTATAGTTCCTATTTGGCACCAGTAAATATGAATTAACTACGTATAGTAATAACAATTAACGTATGATTTACATCAGAGCCTGTCCCACATTGGCAATCTGAACAAAGCCATCTCTGCATGACTGACGTGCGTATTTCAATCACTATCCCAACATCACAATGTGCCTATGGCATTACATGTTAGCACATGTTATACAAACAAAAGTTATTTAAAAAAATAAAAGGGTCCATTTTTGAAGTTAAAAGAAAGAAGGTACAATGAGAAATATTTTACATATACGTTTTATTATTATACATTTATTTTAGTTATTAAGAAAGACGTTAGCTGCCGTTAGTCGGCAACCAGCTCAGAGCAAGGCTGCACCAGCTGCCACCTGATAGGCCGAGAAAGCCGGTTACCATAACAAGGCAGACTGCTTGGTTGAGAAAGGTGCCCGCTGTATCTATTAACACTTACTGGTGTCAACAATCCTTAATGGAGAAGAATGAAGGAATAACAGTAGATTACAGATTGTCCAAAAACTAGTAAAGCCAGTTAATGGTGGCCAAGACCAGCTAAACTTTTGTCAAGTATAAATAGAGACACATTCCATTTACAGTCAAGTTAATCTATGTCTATTCAGCATATGTGTCACTCACCGGACCGTGAGTGCCTCTGCGCTGGTGCGTGGTTCTCTAGCCTTCCTGCCGGCGCCTGTCCTGAGCCGCGGCCGTCCGCCATCTTGATGGACTGCGCATGCGCAGCATCCAAGAACTTATGACCTTTGCTTTTAACCTATTTGGTGGATCAGGCACCTCTCCCTATTTCCTATTTAAGGCACCTGTGCTCATTACATCGTTGCCTGATCTTGAGTCTTATTCCCTGAGAGTCTCTGAAGGTGTCTCCTGTGTTCTGCTAGTGTCTTCAGTTTCCTGCTGATTACCTGCTCTACTCATCGGTGGTTTCCATACCCGCTATTCCTCCTGTGTCCTGCTCGTGTCTCCAGCTCCCTGCTGATTACCTGCTCTACTCATCGGTGGATCCCATACCCGCTACCAACTCCTGTATCCTGCTCGTGTCCTCAGCTGTCTGCTGGATCACCTGCTCCGCTCATCAGCGGTTCTCATACCCGCTACTGACTCCTGCATTCTGCTTGTGTCATCAGCTGTCTGTTGGATTACCTACTCAGCTCACCTGCAGCTCCCATACCCGCTACAGCCGTTCAGCGCTTCTGCTGTATCTTCATATTCTCGTGGACAAGCTTCTCTACTCATCAGCGGTATGCTCACTCGTTATTGATTATCCACTGTTACCTTGCATATCCGCTTAGGACAAGTTCCCTTCTCAACAGCGGTATCCATATCCGCTATAGACTTTTGGCTGATACTCTGCCTATCCGCTTGATACAAGCCTCTCTACTGAGCAGTGGTATACATATCACCATAGACTATTAGCGATAACGCTGCCTACCCGTTTGGAGATGTTCCTCTGTGCTCTCATTGTCCTCATTCAGTTATTGACTCTTTCCCTGTATTCACTTATCAGCACCAGTACAAGTCCTCACTAGCCGTGGTACAACTTGCTGTACGCAGACCATTGACTACCCGCTACCTACCTGCACCTGGACAAGTCTTCTCACCACAGCAGTGGTACAACTTGCTATCCGCAGACCACTGACTCTTCCGCTACCTTCCTTCACCTGTGCACGTGCACTCTGGTCTCCGTGGTTAAACCTACCTTTCCACTATAGCTGCAAGTCGCTGACTCATCTACCTATAAAGCTGCAAGTCGCTGACTCATCTACCTATATAGCTGCAAGTCGCTGACTCATCTACCTATATAGCTGCAAGTCGCTGACTCATCTACCTATATCGCTGCAAGTCACTGACTATTCATCTGCTTCATTGGCATCCGTACTCCATCTGCTGTTATATACGTTCTAGGGATGTGCACCGGTGACTTTTGAGGTCTCGTGTTTTGTGTTTTGGATCCGGATTTTCGCAATGTTTTGGGTTCGGATTTGTTTCGCAAAACACCTGCTGAAAGGTTTTGGTTCGGATTTAAGGTTTTGGATTCGGATTTTTTTTGAAAAAAAACAAAAAAGTGTAAAAATCAAGTTTTTGGGCTTATTTTCACTCCTACGCTATTATTAACCTCAATAACATTCAATAACAATAATTTCCACTAATTTAAAGGCTATTCTTAACACCTAACACCTAACAATATTTTTTTTTTTTTAGTACAAAACATTGCAACGAGGTATCTTTCTGGACTGCGTAGAGGAGTGTTCCCCACAATATAATTAAAAACCCATCAACTGGTCTGAATTACACCCAAAAATAGTATCTGGACTGCGTAGAGGACTGGCCACTGGCCACCGCAATAAAAAATATATAGAAAACCTTCAACAGGTCTGAATTACTCCCAAAAATAGTATCTGGACTGCGTAGAGTAGTGGGCACTGGGCACCACAATAAAATATATAGAAAACCTTCAACAGGTCTGAATTACACCCAAAAATAGTATCTGGACTGCGTAGAGTAGTGGGCACTGGGCACCACAATAAAAAATATATAGAAAACCTTCAACAGGTCTGAATTACACCCAAAAATAGTATCTGGACTGTGTAGAGTAGTGGGCACTGGGCACCACAATAAAAAATATATAGAAAACCTTCAACAGGTCTGAATTACACCCAAAAGTAGTATCTGGACTGCGTAGAGTAGTGGGCACTGGGCACCACAATAAAATATATAGAAAACCTTCAACAGGTCTGCATTACACCCAAAAATAGTATCTGGACTGCGTAGAGGACTGGCCACTGGCCACCACAATATAATATATAGAAAACCTTCAACAGGTCTGAATTACACCCAAAAATAGTATCTGGACTGCGTAGAGTAGTGGGCACTGGGCACCACAATAAAAAATATATAGAAAACCTTCAACAGGTCTGAATTACACCCAAAAAAAGTATCTGGACTGCGTAGAGGACTGGCCACTGGCCACCACAATAAAAAATATATAGAAAACCTTCAACAGGTCTGAATTACACCCAAAAATAGTATCTGGACTGCGTAGAGTAGTGGGCACCACAATAAAATATATAGAAAACCTTCAACGGGTCTGAATTACACCCAAAAGTAGTATCTGGACTGCGTAGAGTAGTGGGCACTGGGCACCACAATAAAATATATAGAAAACCTTCAACAGGTCTGCATTACACCCAAAAATAGTATCTGGACTGCGTAGAGGACTGGCCACTGGCCACCACAATATAATATATAGAAAACCTTCAACAGGTCTGAATTACACCCAAAAATAGTATCTGGACTGCGTAGAGTAGTGGGCACTGGGCACCACAATAAAAAATATATAGAAAACCTTCAACAGGTCTGAATTACACCCAAAAAAAAGTATCTGGACTGCGTAGAGGACTGGCCACTGGCCACCACAATATAATATTTAGAAAACCTTCAACAGGTCTGCATTACACCCAAAAATAGTATCTGAACTGCGTAGAGGACTGGCCACTGGCCACCACAATATAATATATAGAAAACCTTCAACAGGTCTGCATTACACCCAAAAATAGTATCTGGACTGCGTAGAATAGTGGGCACTGGGCACCACAATAAAAAATATATAGAAAACCTTCAACAGGTCTGAATTACACCCAAAAAAAAGTATCTGGATTGCGTAGAGTAGTGGGCACTGGCCACCACAATAAAATATATAAAAAACCTTCAACAGGTCTGCATTACACTGCACATACGGCTGCTCCTCCATCCTCTCCATCATATACATGTTGGTGTTTCAGCGTGTGAAAACCTCTTGTTTTTGATAATGTCAGTGCATTTTGAATATTTTTCAATTTGCCCCACAACACTGAATGTACTTTATCTATGATACGCATCTATCTTTCTTGACTGCGTAGTGTGGTGGCCCCGGTACACAATTTGGTACCGAGGCCACAATATAATTAAAAAACCCTCCACGGGTCAGAATTCCACCAAAAAAGGGTATGGACTGCGTAGTGTGGTGTGCCCGGAACACAATTTTTTACAGCGCCAACAATATAATTTAAAAATTGGGCATCAACTGTCACCGTTGTTTAATATCTGATACACCTAAATATGGACTGCACAGTGGAGTTGCCCCGGTAGTAAATTTGGTGCCGGGGCCACAATACCTCCTCTAACTTCCAAGTGTAGTGTTTATAAAGACAGACAGCGTCGAAGTGTTATTTGTTGACTTTCTTAACCCTAAAATTGTCCCTGTTGCAAATATTCGTGCAATGGAGAGTTACTTTTTCATTGAAAGACTCAAGCTTTCAAGTGTAGTGTTTATAAAATATAAACAACAATACAGTAGTTCTAGAGCACGTCAATCCCTCTTGTTTTAAATTATGACAGGGCATTTTACTTTTGGTTTAATTTCTTGAATTTGTTTAAATTTGGTTTTACTTTTTGAACATGGCAAACGACTGTTGATTGGTCATATAATGCAAAAAAAAAAGTTCCAAGAAGGAATTGTCCTTGGGCCCTCCCACCCACCCTTATGTTGTTGAAATAGGACATGCACACTATAACAAACCAATCATTTCAGCGACAGGGCCTACCAAACAACTTTGGCTGAAATGATTGGTTTATTTGGGCCCCCACACCAATAAAACAATTCATCTCTCCCTGTACAAACTAAACAGGCTCTACTGAGGAAAGATGTCATCCTCATCCTCAACCTCTGATTCCTCTCCCCCTACAGTGTGTACTTCCTCCTCCTCACACATTATCAATTCGTCCCCGCTGGACTCCAAAACCACAGGTCCCTCTGTACTGTCTGGAGGGCAGTGCTGTACTTCATTGAGGAATTGATTATTCATTTTTATAAACATCATTTTTTCAACGTTGTGAGGAAGCAACCTCCTTCGCCGCTCACTGACCAGGTTCCCCGCTGCACTAAAAACTCTTTCCGAGTACACACTGGAGGGGGGACAACTCAGTTAAAAAATAGAGCCAGTTTGTACAGGGGCTTCCAAACTGCCTTTTGCAGTTCTACCACGTCACTACCTCTAGTTAATTTAGATTGCAAGGCTTGTAAATATAAATACTTTGAAGATAAAAAAAAGCAGGCTGCACAGACTGTGGAGCTAGAAAGTGTAATTAAATGGACCACGTTACTTTGGTGGCTATCTATACCCCCCCGCCCTACACTTGTAGTTGAATATAAATAAAGCAGCCTGCATAGACTGTAGAACTAGAAATTCAAATATATAAAGAAATGGACAAAGGCAGTTTGGTATCTGTCTGCATCAGATCCCCTCTCCCCTAGGAGTAAAACAGAAAACTATTCGGCCGTTATATAATCTAGAATATAAATAAAAATTGAGAAAGGCAATTTGGTATCTGTCTGCATCATAATCATCAACATCCTCCTCAGCGCCAGCTACATCAATATCCTCCTCCCGGTGTACAACATTCACACCTTCATTAGCGAAATCTGTAACTGGACTGTGGGTGATCCTTCCAGCATATGCAGAGGGCGTGCTGCAAATGCTGGATGGAGTCACCTCTTCCCGTACAGTGATGGGAAGGTCAGGGTTCACAACCAACAACACCCTTGGGCTATTTTTTGAGAACTTGGGCTTTTTGGATTTTACATGCCCTGTACTAGGAGATTGGGCATCGGGCTTGCCAGACGACGTTGATGGCATTTCATCATCTATGTCATGACTAGTGGCAGTAGCTTCAGCATTAGGAGGAAGTGGGTCTTGATCTTTCTCTACTTTATTCTCCAAATTTTGGTTTTCCATTATATGTAGCACAAGAGAGCGTACCCCTAAGCCACACATACTCGGCAAAGCCTTTAAAAATTATATGCGGCACAGGAGAGTAGCACTGGACTTATACTGCTGAATCAGTGAACTTTGTAATATAGCAGTACCACTGGACTTATACTGCTGAATCAGTGAACTTGGTAATATTGCAGTACCAATGGGCTTATACTGCAGGATTGGTTTTGCAAATTTTGTTGTAATAAATTTATTTTTAAATTATTTTTTTGTATTTTTTTTATAACTTTTTTTTACTTTTTTTAAACACTTGGGAATATTGGGGAAATAACTATGCCCTTAGAAGCACAAAGCACAGGACACAGCACCACTGGACTGAACAGGACACAGCACAGGACCCAGCAGCACCACTGACCTCAGAAGGACAGAGCACAGGACACAGCACCACTGAACTGAGCACAGCACAGCACAGGACAGCACAGCACAGACCTGAACAGAACTGAACAGCACGAGATATAGCAGGACAGAGGACCACCTAACACACCCTCCCTCTACCCTGATCAATGCCCGAGTGAAGATGGCGGCGACTAGCGGGGAATTTATAGGATCCGAGTATCGCGAGATCCGACAACGGGATTATGAGTCAGAGCTTCAGTTTCAGATTTGAATTTGGCGCCAATACCCGGATCTGTCTCGGATCTGTCTCGGATCCGACTCGGATCGGCAACGTTCGGGTGGGCTCGGATTTCAGAAATCCGAGTGCGCTCATCTCTAATACGTTCCACTATTCACCCTACTGCCAGAGGACCGCTGTGCAAACTCCGCCCCTCTGGTAAGCAAAGTCATCTGGTGAAATCATGGGCAGAACTCCTAGTGCCCGTGACAGTAAGATCAGGCCACGACAAACCCAGGATCAGAACCAACAGCTAAAGAAATGCTGCAGTACCTGGTTACTCGAATTGAACAACAAGATTGTCACGGGCACTAGGAGTCTTGCACAGGATTTCACCAGATGACTGGGCTTACCAGAGTCGTGAAGTTCACACAACGGTCCTCTGGTAGCGGGGTGACTAGCGGAACAGATATCACAGCAGATGGAGAGAGAATGCCAGTAAATAATAGGAAAGTCAGTGACTTGCAGCAATCTTTGGTCAATGAATCAGCCTCTAGCTGATATAGTGGAAAAGCAGATTTGAACACGGAGATCAGGATGGACGTGAGTAGATGCAGGGAGGTGCAGGGAAGTCAGTGGTCTGCGTACAGCAAGTTGTACCACTGCTTATGGTGAAGAGACTTGTCCAGGTGCAGGTAGGTAGCGGGGAAGTCAGTGGTCTGCGTATAGCAAGTTGTACCACTGCTTATGGTGAGAAGACTTGTCCAGGTGCAGGTAGGTAGCGGGGAAGTCAGTGGTCTGCGTATAGCAAGTTGTACCACTGCTTAATAGGTGAGGATGTGTACAAGTGTAGATGAGTGGAAGCATACAAAGATAATAGGATGCAGACACTGAGAGCACAGAGGAACTTGATCCCAATAGGTATGCAGCGTATCCAACAAAGTCTATATAACAGTATGTGTGGCGCTGCTTGGTAGAGACTTGCTCAGCACAGATATGCAGGCCAATAATGGATAGTCAATCACAGTTATGCATATAGCGACTGAGTAGTACGGTTAATTCCAAACAGGTATGCAGCGTAACAATAACAGTCTATAGCAGGTATGGATACCGCTGCTGAGCGTGGAAACTTGTCCTAGCGGATATGCAGAGTAAACGGAGAAAGTCAATAACAGATAGGCTTACCGCTATTCAGTAGAACAGTCTGTCCACAGGGAGATGCAGGAACTGCAGAGACGCTGGACGGCAGAGACGAGCGTAGGAACCACAGGTGAGTAGATCCGGTAATCAGAGTCCAGCTGAGGACACAGGCAGGAAACAGGAGACTGTAGCAGGTATGGAAACCAGCGATGAGAAGCACAGGGAATGCACAGGAACTGAAGACACTAGTAGTACACAGAAGATAGTAGCGGGTATGGAAACCAGCGATAAGTAGATCAGGAATCAGCAGGAAACTGAAGACACTAGTAGAACACAGGGAACACCTTCGGAGACTGACAGGGAATGAGACTCCAAGATCAGGCAATGAGGTAATGCACACAGGTGCCTTAAATAGGGAGTTGCCTGATCAACCAATTTGGATTAAAAGCAACAGTCACAAGAGTTCTTGGGAGCTGTGCATGCGCAGTCCATTAGGATGGCGGACGGCCGTGGTTTAGGACAGGTGCCGGCAGGAAGGCTAGGGAGCCACGCACCAGCACAGAGGCACTCACGGTCCAGTGAGTGACAAAGATGTTCGACAGCAACAGTTGTTTCAATGTTGTCAGGCTCTAGCCTCCCGAGGGATCCCTGAGCAAAATGTAGCAGCAACTGTTGACCCTCCAGTACCTCCGTCTTCTTCCCCAGTGCCATCCCAGGTGTCTACCGCTTCCACGCTGCACCTGTCTACTCCTTCTAAATATGATGGAGACCCCAAAACCTGCAGGGGATTTCTTAACCAATGTTCCATTCACTTTGAATTCTAACCTCATAACTTTTCTACTCATCGTTCCAAAGTGGCCTATCTCATCTCTTTGTTTTCCGGACAGGCTCTCGCATGGGCCTCCCCTCTGTGGGAAAGAAATGACCCCTTACTGGAAGATAGTGCCATGTTTATTTCCACGTTTCTAAGAATTTTTGATGAACCTGGTCGTGTTATCTCTGCAGCTTCCAGTATTCTCCGACTACGCCAAGGATCTCGGTCTGTAGCTCAGTACGTCATCCAATTTCGGATCCTTGCCTCCGAGCTCCTGTGGAACACTGAGGTGCTGATAGCTGCCTTCTGGCAGGGGCTTGCCGACAAGATCAAAGACGCACTGACCTCACAAGAGTTACCCTCCTCCTTGGATGATTTGATTTCTCTATGCCATCGTGTAGATATGAGGTTTCGTGAGAGAGATTCCGAAAGAGTAACTTCCTCCAAAGCACCTGTTCGCTCAGCATCCCAAGTTTGTCATCTTCCACCTCCAGTAGAACCCATGGAGGTAGGACACTCTAAACTAACATCTGAAGAGAGGGAGCGACGAGTGAAGAATAGACTCTATCTATTGCGCTGACTCTACTCACATGCTGAACTCATGCCCTAGGAAGTCGGGAAATGCCAGGCCCTAACCAGTTCTGGAGAGGTAAGGTTAGGGTCCCTGGAGTTCTCTCCAACTTCTATGGATGCTAAAATCTGTGCTTTTGATGTTACCGTTTCCTTTGCTACCAACTCGTTTTTGTCTCAAGCACTTCTAGATTCTGGAGCTGCTGGAAACTTTATCTCTAGTTCTCTAGTGAATCAATGGTCCCTACCAGTGATTCCTTTAAAAGCACCTATAGCTGTCACTGCTATCGATGGTTCACGTATAATTAATGGACTTATCACTCAATGTACGGCTCCATTGACCCTTCAAATCGGAGCTTTACACCAGGAGAAAATTTCCTTACTGGTCCTTCCTGTTACCACCAGTCCCATTGTACTTGGCCTTCCATGGCTTCAACTACATTCACCTCAGATTGACTGGAACACTCCTCAAGTCACTTCCTGGGGCCCGGATTGTCATCATAGTTTGTCTCAAGTCGTTCCTCTCACAGTAAATAAGTCTTGCATTACACCCTGTCCACCGGGTCTTCCTCCACAGTATGCTTCCTTCTCGGATGTGTTCGATAAGATCCAGTCCGAACGCCTTCCTCCTCATCGGGCATGGGATTGTCCGATTGACTTGCAACCTGGCAAGAAGCCTCCTAGGGGTTGTGTGTATCCACTCTCGTTACCTGAGACTCAAGCAACATCTGAGTATATCAAGGAGAACCTCCAACAAGGGTTTATCCGACCTTCCACTTCTCCCGCTGGAGCGGGGTTCTTTTTTGTGAAGAAAAAGGATGGATCATTACGCCCCTGCATAGATAATCGTGGTCTCAACGCCATTACCATCAAAAATCGGTACCCTATTCCACTAATTACCGAACCCTTTGATCGCATTAAAGGAGCCCGGATATTCACCAAACTTGATCTTCGGGGCGCTTATGTCACTCACCGGACTGTGAGTGCTTCTTCCCGGACATTTAGGAACCGTGGCCGTCCTCCATCCTGAGGGACTGCGCATGCGCAGCCCTTTCTATACCTCCAGTGTATGTTCCTTTAACTTAATTGGCAGATCAGGCAACCTCCCTATATTAAGCACCTGTGGTCAACACCACGTTGCCTGATCTTGGAGTCTCATTCCCCATGAGTCTCTGAAGGTGTTCCTGTGTTTCCTCGTTTATTCAGCCCAGCTGATTCCTGTGGTTTCCAAACCACTTCTACCTCTGTGGTTTCCAAACCACTTCTACTACTGTGGTTCCCATACCACTTCTACCATCTACTGTATCATCGTGACTGTGAGCTGATTCCTATCCGCTGCCTCCGTGCACTACAGTCTTCTAACCACTTCAACTCTACCATGTATCATTGGGACTGTTAGCTGATGCCTATCCGCTGCCTCCGTGCACTACAGTCCTTCATTCACATCCACTCACCTGTTCATGATTGTGACTGCCAGCTGATTCCTATCCGCTGCCTCCGTGCACTACAGTCTTCAACCTGCAACTCGTCTGTGTTTCATCATCGTGACTGCCAGCTGATTCCTATCCGCTGCCTCCGTGCACTACAGTCTTCAACCTGCAACTCGTCTGTGTTTCATCATCGTGACTGCTAGCTGATTCCTATCCGCTGCCTCCGTGCACTACAGTCTTCAACCTGCAACTCGTCTGTGTTTCATCATCGTGACTGCTAGCTGATTCCTATCCGCTGCCTCCGTGCACTACAGTCTTCAACCTGCAACTCGTCTGTGTTTCATCATCGTGACTGCTAGCTGATTCCTATCCGCTGCCTCCGTGCACTACAGTCTTCAACCTGCAACCCGTCTGTGTTTCATCGTGACTGTTTGGCTGATTCCTATCCGCTGCCTCTGTGCGCTTCAGTCTTCAGTCCTTGTCAACTCTCCCGTGTTTCCTTGTGTCTGCTGCCACTATTGCTACCCGCTACTCTCCGTGATCAACAGTTCCAGTTCAACTCTGCTCTCCCGTGTCCCATCGTTACTGCACCTGCTGGTTGCTATTGGCTACCTCCGTGTTCCCGCAGAGACCCGCTGCTGCTACTCCTCAGCGCTACTCATCCATCTACTGCTGATCCGCTCTCCACGCTTTCCTGGGTTCCCTGCTGGTCTACCTACCTGTGCGCTGCACCTACTAGATCACCGCTTCACCCATCCAGGGACTTTGCATCCTGCCGGCCTCCTGCCGTTCAGGTATCTCTGCACTCCTGTCTGACTGCCTTCTCCTGAACCACGGTATGCATACTTCTCATTGACTGTGCTGTGTATTGCATACCTTGCTGGACTGTGTTGGTTCTCCTCTGGAGTTTGCTATCCGCTGAGTCTATTGCCACCATTGACTGTGTTATCTCGTGCTGGATTACTTCAAGAGACTTTCTATATTGGCAGTGTTGTTCAGTCATATATACAATTATATTGTGCATATTACTGTGGATCAAAGTCAAGGTGCCCGTGTATATATTGTGTTGCAGTCTCTCCCCGTGCACCTCCTCACATATATATATTCAGTGGTACAACTTGCTAGTGGCAGACCACTGACCCCTGTTTCCAGTTTCACCTGTTCCAGTATCCTCTCACATAGCAGTGGTACAACTTGCTAACGCAGACCACTGACTCCCCGGATACCTCCACTTGGATTCTATTCCTTCACTCAGACAGCGGTACAACTTGCTATCCGCAGACCGCTGACTCTCATCACCTCCTCGTTTCTGTTGGACATTCCTCCGCACTATAGCAGTGGTACAACTTGCTACCGCAGACCACTGACTACCTTCACGTGTCCTTTGTCCATACAGTTCCTCGTGTATTACTACCTCCATATTGCCAGTGCTGCTAGTCATAGACTTTCCTGAGCATCTCATCATCTGCTATTTCCTGTTCCGTGATCACCCTGCTACCAGAGTACCATATTACCACCTATACTGCTCTGGTAAGCCTATCACCTGGTGATCCCTGGGTAAAGACTCCTAGTGCCCGTGACAGTAAGATCAGGCCATGACAGACCCAGATACGGAACCTACCGCTAAAGAGATGCTGCAGCATCTGGTCAGCCGTGTGGAGCAACAGGATGCTCGCCAACAGCTGTTACTTCAATGTTACCAATCATTAACCTCCCAAGGAACATCTGGACAGACTGTTACAGCTAATATTGAAGCTCCTGTGCTTTCCTCCGTTTCCCCAGTGCCATCCCAGGTGTCTACAGTTCCTACGCTTCACCTGCCTACTCCGTCAAAATATGACGGGGACCCCAAAACTTGTAGAGGTTTCCTTAACCAATGTTCAGTCCATTTTGAACTCCAACCTCAAAATTTTTCTACCCATCGTTCCAGAGTGGCCTATCTTATCTCATTGTTTTCTGGACAAGCCCTGGCTTGGGCCTCCCCTCTGTGGGAGAGAAACGATCCAATTCTACAAGATAGTGCCAAATTCATTTCCACGTTCCGAAGTGTGTTCGATGAACCAGGTCGTGTGACCTCCGCTGCTTCCAGCATTCTTCGTTTGCGACAAGGCTCCCATACAGTAGGACAGTATGTCATTCAATTTAGGATCTTAGCCTCTGAACTTCAGTGGAACACTGAAGCATTAGTTGCCGCCTTCTGGCAGGGGCTCTCCGATAAAATTAAGGATGCACTGACTACCCAAGAGCTTCCTTCGTCACTAGAAGATTTGATCTCTCTTTGCCATCGTGTAGATATGAGATTTCGTGAAAGAGAGTCTGAGAAAACAACGGCTGTCAAAGCACCTCTTCGTTCAAACCCTCAATTTCGTCCAGCTCCATCCTCTGCGATTCCCATGGAGATAGGACGTTCCAAATTATCTTCAGAGGAGAGGAAACGAAGAGTAAAGAATAGACTCTGTATCTATTGTGCTGATTCCACGCATATGCTCAGCTCTTGCCCTAAGAGATCGGGAAATGCCAGGCCCTAACTAGTTCTGGAGAGGCGAAGTTAGGGTCCCTGGAGTCCTCTCCATTGTCTATGAAATCTAAAGTCTGCGCTTTTGATGTTACGATTTCCTTTGCTACCAAATCCTTTGAGTCACAGGCATTGATTGATTCCGGAGCAGCAGGAAATTTCATTTCTAAATCACTAGTGAATCAATGGTCCCTACCAGTGATCACTTTAAAAACACCCATTACTGTGACGGCTATAGATGGATCACGTCTCATCAATGGTCTCATCACCCAGAGTACGTCTCCAGTAACTCTTCAGATTGGTGTACTACACCATGAAGAAATTTCGTTTTTAATTCTTCCAGTTACGACAAGTCCGATTGTCTTAGGCCTTCCATGGCTTCAGTGCCACTCTCCCCAGATTGACTGGCGCACCCCTCAAGTTACGTCTTGGGGGTCTGAATGTCACCATCGTTGTCTTTCTCAAGTTATTCCTCTTAAAGTACAGCAATCTTCCATCTCATCTTCCTCCCCGGGACTCCCTCCTCAGTATGCTTCATTTGCCGATGTGTTTGATAAAGCTCAGTCTGAACGTCTTCCTCCTCATCGTTCTTGGGATTGTCCGATCGACCTTCTACCTGGCAAGACTCCTCCCAGGGGTCGGGTCTATCCTCTCTCGTTACCTGAAACTCAAGCCACATCTGAGTACATACAGGAGAATCTCCAGCGTGGGTTCATTCGACCTTCCACCTCTCCCGCTGGAGCTGGGTTCTTCTTCGTCAAAAAGAAGGATGGATCATTACGCCCTTGTATAGATTTTCGTGGACTCAATGCCATTACTATCAAGAATCGGTATCCCATTCCGCTGATCACTGAGCTATTTGATCGCATCAAGGGAGCTCGGATATTTACTAAGTTGGATCTTCGTGGTGCCTACAATTTAATTAGAATCCGTTCCGGTGACGAATGGAAGACCGCGTTTAACACCAGAGATGGGCATTACGAATATTTAGTAATGCCCTTCGGGCTGTGTAATGCCCCCGCTGTTTTCCAGGGTTTCATCAATGAGATCTTTCGGGACTTATTATATGTATGTGTCGTTGTCTACCTGGACGACATATTGATCTTCTCACAGGACCTGCCTTCTCATCACCAACATGTGGCAGAGGTCCTCTCCAGACTACGGAAAAACTCATTGTTCTGTAAATTGGAAAAATGTTCATTCGAGTTACCCCAGATTCCATTCTTGGGGTATATAGTTTCCGGAGTTGGCCTGAAGATGGATCCAGACAAAGTAAATGCTGTACTACATTGGCCTCAGCCAACTACTCTTCGTGCCATCCAGCGTTTTTTAGGTTTTGCCAATTACTATAGACGCTTCATTCAAGACTTTTCATCCATTGCATCTCCTATTGTGGCCCTAACTCGGAAAGGGGCTAATACTAAGCAATGGTCATCTGAGGCTCTCCAAGCCTTTCAAATTCTCAAAGAGTCCTTCTCGTCTGCTCCCATTCTTCGACAGCCTGATGTGACACTCCCCTTCTTCCTAGAAGTAGATGCCTCTAATGTGGGCTTAGGAGCCATTCTCTCCCAACGCTCGGAGCAACAAAAATTACATCCTTGTGCCTTCTACTCTCGGGGTCTTCTGCCCGCAGAGAAAAATTATACTATCGGGGACAAGGAGTTGCTGGCCATCAAAGCTGCATTAGAGGAATGGAGATACTTGTTGGAAGGAGCTCGCCATCCGGTGACGATCTTCACGGATCATAAGAACTTGTCATATTTGCAATCTGCCCAATGCTTGAACCCTCGTCAAGCAAGATGGTCTCTTTTCTTTTCCCGTTTTGAATTAATTATAACCTTCAAACCAGCCGCTAAGAACAAGAAAGCTGACGCTCTATCTCGAGCTTTTGTGACGTCCTCTGATATAGAAGAGGTTCCCAACCATGCTATTCTAGACCCCAAATGTATTTCTCTGGCTGCTTCATCCACCAAAATGCTACCATTTGGGAAGACCCTCGTGCCTCCTACTCTGAGGAGGAAAATCCTTTCGTGGTTCCATGCCTCTCGTTTTTCTGGACACGCCGGTGAACACAAGACCTTTGAGATTCTCTCTCGAAGTTACTGGTGGCCTTCAATGAGGAGAGACGTCAAAGAGTTTATTGCTTCCTGTGATTTATGTTCTCAATTCAAATCCTCCCGCAGAACTCCAGCAGGGTTGCTGCGACCACTACCCATTCCGTCCAAGCCTTGGACCCATATTAGTATGGATTTCGTTACTGATTTGCCACCAAGTAAGAATCACAATACTATTTGGGTAGTGGTAGACAGATTTTCGAAGATGGCCCATTTCGTCCCTCTGTCCGGTTTACCTTCCTCGTCTACTCTGGCTGAACATTTCATTAAAGAAATCTTTCGCATCCATGGATGTCCGTCTGAGATTGTGTCAGATAGAGGAGTACAATTCGTTTCCAGATTCTGGCGGGCCCTTTGTAAAACCTTGGGCATACGATTAGCACTCTCATCTTCTTACCATCCGCAATCTAACGGACAAACGGAACGAGTCAATCAAGATCTTGAGACCTTTATTAGGATGTTCTCTTCAGCCAACCAAGACAACTGGGTAGAATTGCTCCCTTGGGCTGAATTCGCCCATAACAACATGTACCATGAGTCATCATCCAAAACTCCATTCTTTGTGGTCTACGGTCACCATCCGTCTTTTCCGGAATTTCCTGCCCTCCCGCCCACCCAAGTTCCTGCTGTGGACACTGCTTGTCAGACCTTCAAAAATATCTGGTCTCAGGTCAAAACCTGTTTAAAGAAGACATCTAACAAATATAAGTCTTTCGCAGATAAGAAGAGGCGGGCTATTCCACCACTAAAAATTGGAGATCGTGTCTGGTTATCTACCAAAAATATTCGTTTGAAGGTCCCATCTATGAAATTCGCCCCTCGTTTTATTGGTCCATATAGGATCATTCAAGTTATCAATCCAGTATGTGTTAAACTTCTTCTTCCTAAGAATCTTCGGATTTCCAATGCCTTCCATGTGTCCTTGCTCAAACCTCTCATCATCAATCGTTTCTCGACTCCTCCCTCAGCACCGCAGCCAGTTCAAGTTCACCAGGAGGAGGATTTCGAGATTACTGAGGTATTGGATGCAAAAATTTCGCGAGGAGTCCTCCGTTTCCTCGTTCATTGGAAGGGCTTTGGTCCTGAAGAGCGTTCATGGATCAAAGCTGAAGATCTTAATGCTCCTGCCCTTTTGAAGAAGTTTTATTCCAAAAATCCGGACAAGCCCGGTTCCAGGCGTTCTGTGCCCACCTTTAAAAGGGGGGGTACTGTCACTCACCGGACTGTGAGTGCTTCTTCCCGGACATTTAGGAACCGTGGCCGTCCTCCATCCTGAGGGACTGCGCATGCGCAGCCCTTTCTATACCTCCAGTGTATGTTCCTTTAACTTAATTGGCAGATCAGGCAACCTCCCTATATTAAGCACCTGTGGTCAACACCACGTTGCCTGATCTTGGAGTCTCATTCCCCATGAGTCTCTGAAGGTGTTCCTGTGTTTCCTCGTTTATTCAGCCCAGCTGATTCCTGTGGTTTCCAAACCACTTCTACCTCTGTGGTTTCCAAACCACTTCTACTACTGTGGTTCCCATACCACTTCTACCATCTACTGTATCATCGTGACTGTGAGCTGATTCCTATCCGCTGCCTCCGTGCACTACAGTCTTCTAACCACTTCAACTCTACCATGTATCATTGGGACTGTTAGCTGATGCCTATCCGCTGCCTCCGTGCACTACAGTCCTTCATTCACATCCACTCACCTGTTCATGATTGTGACTGCCAGCTGATTCCTATCCGCTGCCTCCGTGCACTACAGTCTTCAACCTGCAACTCGTCTGTGTTTCATCATCGTGACTGCCAGCTGATTCCTATCCGCTGCCTCCGTGCACTACAGTCTTCAACCTGCAACTCGTCTGTGTTTCATCATCGTGACTGCTAGCTGATTCCTATCCGCTGCCTCCGTGCACTACAGTCTTCAACCTGCAACTCGTCTGTGTTTCATCATCGTGACTGCTAGCTGATTCCTATCCGCTGCCTCCGTGCACTACAGTCTTCAACCTGCAACTCGTCTGTGTTTCATCATCGTGACTGCTAGCTGATTCCTATCCGCTGCCTCCGTGCACTACAGTCTTCAACCTGCAACCCGTCTGTGTTTCATCGTGACTGTTTGGCTGATTCCTATCCGCTGCCTCTGTGCGCTTCAGTCTTCAGTCCTTGTCAACTCTCCCGTGTTTCCTTGTGTCTGCTGCCACTATTGCTACCCGCTACTCTCCGTGATCAACAGTTCCAGTTCAACTCTGCTCTCCCGTGTCCCATCGTTACTGCACCTGCTGGTTGCTATTGGCTACCTCCGTGTTCCCGCAGAGACCCGCTGCTGCTACTCCTCAGCGCTACTCATCCATCTACTGCTGATCCGCTCTCCACGCTTTCCTGGGTTCCCTGCTGGTCTACCTACCTGTGCGCTGCACCTACTAGATCACCGCTTCACCCATCCAGGGACTTTGCATCCTGCCGGCCTCCTGCCGTTCAGGTATCTCTGCACTCCTGTCTGACTGCCTTCTCCTGAACCACGGTATGCATACTTCTCATTGACTGTGCTGTGTATTGCATACCTTGCTGGACTGTGTTGGTTCTCCTCTGGAGTTTGCTATCCGCTGAGTCTATTGCCACCATTGACTGTGTTATCTCGTGCTGGATTACTTCAAGAGACTTTCTATATTGGCAGTGTTGTTCAGTCATATATACAATTATATTGTGCATATTACTGTGGATCAAAGTCAAGGTGCCCGTGTATATATTGTGTTGCAGTCTCTCCCCGTGCACCTCCTCACATATATATATTCAGTGGTACAACTTGCTAGTGGCAGACCACTGACCCCTGTTTCCAGTTTCACCTGTTCCAGTATCCTCTCACATAGCAGTGGTACAACTTGCTAACGCAGACCACTGACTCCCCGGATACCTCCACTTGGATTCTATTCCTTCACTCAGACAGCGGTACAACTTGCTATCCGCAGACCGCTGACTCTCATCACCTCCTCGTTTCTGTTGGACATTCCTCCGCACTATAGCAGTGGTACAACTTGCTACCGCAGACCACTGACTACCTTCACGTGTCCTTTGTCCATACAGTTCCTCGTGTATTACTACCTCCATATTGCCAGTGCTGCTAGTCATAGACTTTCCTGAGCATCTCATCATCTGCTATTTCCTGTTCCGTGATCACCCTGCTACCAGAGTACCATATTACCACCTATACTGCTCTGGTAAGCCTATCACCTGGTGATCCCTGGGTAAAGACTCCTAGTGCCCGTGACAGCTTACAACGTAATCCGGATCAAGTCTGGAGACGAATGGAAGACAGCTTTTAACACCAGGGATGGCCATTATGAATATCTAGTTATGCCCTTCGGGTTGTGTAACGCCCCCGCTGTCTTCCAGGGTTTCGTGAATGAGATCTTCCGGGACTTGTTGTATGTCTGTGTTGTTGTCTACCTGGACGACATATTAATCTTTTCTCAGGATCTGCCCACTCATCATCAACATGTGGCAGAGGTCCTTTCCAGACTCCAGAGAAACTCCTTATTCTGCAAGTTAGAAAAATGTTCCTTTGAGTTATCCCAGATTCCATTCTTGGGATACATTGGGTCCGGTGTTGGTCTCAAGATGGATCCCGAAAAGGTGAATACTGTACTACGTTGGCCCCAGCCAACTACTTTTAGAGCAATTCAACGTTTTTTTAGGTTTTGCAAACTACTACAGACGTCTTATTCAAGGTTTTTCTTCCATTGCTTCTCCTATAGTAGCTCTGACCCGGAAAGGAGCTAACACTAAACAATGGTCCTCCGAGACCCTTCAAGCTTTCCAGTTCCTCAAGAAGTCCCTCTCTTCCGCTCCTGTTCTTCGACAGCCTGACGTGACCCTTCCTTTCTTTTTGGAAGTTGACGCCTCTAATGTTGGCCTTGGGGCTATACTATCTCAAAGGTCGGAGCAACAAAAATTCCATCCTTGTGCCTTCTACTCTCGGGGTCTTCTACCTGCAGAGAAAAATTACACTATCGGGGACAAGGAGTTGCTGGCCATAAAAGCAGCATTAGAGGAGTGGAGATATCTACTGGAAGGAGCTCGTCATCCTGTAACTATTTTTACGGATCACAAAAACCTGTCATATTTGCACTCAGCCCAATGTTTGAATCCTCGTCAAGCAAGATGGTCACTTTTCTTTTCCTGTTTTGAGCTCATCATAACCTTTAAACCAGCTTCCAAAAATAGGAAAGCAGACGCATTATCTCGGGCGTTTGAGGCGCCCTCAGACGTGGATGATTGTCCTAATCATCCTATATTGGATCCCAAATGTGTGTCTCTGGCCACTTCTTCCACCAAGGTGATCCCATTTGGGAGAACCCTCGTGCCTCCATCTCTTCGGAAAAAAATATTATCGTGGTATCATTCCTCACGCTTTTCTGGACATTCGGGTGAACGCAAGATGTTAGAAGTCCTTTCTCGAAGCTACTGGTGGCCCTCTATGAGGAGAGATGTCAAAGAATTTGTGGCAGCGTGTGAGGTATGTTCCCAGTTTAAGACCCCTCGCAGAACAAACCTTGGACCCATATTAGTATGGACTTTGTCACCGATCTTCCTCCAAGTAAAAAGTGCAATACCATCTAGGTAGTAGTGGATAGATTTTCGAAAATGGCACATTTTGTTCCTTTGACCAGTTTACCTTCATCATCTTCTCTGGCTGACCATTTTATCAAGGAGATCTTCCGTATTCATGGATGTCCATCTGAGATTGTTTCGGATAGAGGAGTGCAATTCGTCTCCAGATTCTGGCGAGCCCTTTGCAAGACCTTGGGTATCCGTTTGTCACTATCATCCTCCTACCATCCTCAATCAAATGGACAGACCGAGAGAGTCAACCAAGATCTCGAGACTTTCATAAGGATGTTCTCTTCAGCCAACCAAGACAACTGGGTAGATTTACTTCCATGGGCTGAATTCGCCCATAACAACATGTATCACGAATCGTCTTCAAAAAGTCCATTCTTTGTGGTATACGGTCACCAGCCGTCTTTCCCAGAATTTCCTGCCCTCCCTCCCACCCAAGTTCCTGCAGTGGAGAGTGTTTGTCAGAGTTTCAAAAATATCTGGTCTCAGGTTAAAACCTGCCTGAAGAAAACATCTGCCAGATACAAGTGTTTTGCTCATAAAAAGAGGCGAGCTATTCCACCACTTAAAATTTGGAGACCGCGTATGGCTTTCTACCAAAAATATTCGCTTGAAGGTTCCATCCATGAAGTTTGCTCCCCGTTTCATTGGTCCATATAAAATCACTCAGGTGATAAATCCGGTGTGCTTCAAACTACTATTACCTAAGAATCTTCGCATCTCCAACGCCTTCCATGTGTCATTACTCAAGCCTCTTATCATCAACCATTTCTCTGTTCCTCCTTCAGCACCTCGGCCAGTACAAGTTCATCAAGAGGAGGAGTTTGAAATTACTCATATTTTAGATGCTAAAATTTCACAAGGAGTTCTTCGCTTCCTTGTGCATTGAAAGGGCTTTGGTCCAGAGGAGCGTTCTTGGATCCGGGCAGATGATCTCAATGCTCCAGCTCTTCTAAAAAGATTCTACTCCAAGTATCCGGGCAAACCCGGTTCCAAGTGTTCTGTGCCCACCTTAAAGAGGGGGGGTACTGTCACTCACCGGACCGTGAGTGTCTCTCACTGGTGCCTGACCTGAGCCGCGGCCGTCCGCCATCTTGATGGACTGCGCATGCGCAGCATCCAAGAACTTATGACCTTTGCTTTTAACCTAATTGGTGGATCAGGCACCTCTCCCTATTTAAGGCACCTGTGCTCATTATATCGTTGCCTGATCTTGAGTCTCATTCCCTGTGAGTCTCTGAAGATGGCTGCTGTGTTCTGCTAGTGTCTTCAGTTTCCTGCTGATTACCTGCTCTACTCATCGGTGGTTTCCATACCCGCTACCAACTTCTGTATCCTGCTCGTGTCCTCAGCTGTCTGCTGGATCATCTGCTCCGCTCATCAGCGGTTCTCATACCCGCTACTGACTCCTGCATTCTGCTCGTGTCCTCAGCTGTCTGTTGGATTACCTACTCAGCTCACCTGCAGCTCCCATACCCGCTACAGCCATTCAGCGCTTCTGCTGTATCTTCATATTCTCGTGGACAAGCTTCTCTACTCATCAGCGGTATGCTCACTCGTTATTGATTATCCACTGTTACCTTGCATATCCGCTTAGGACAAGTTCCCTTCTCAACAGCGGTACCCATACCCGCTATAGACTTTTGGCTGATACTCTGCCTATCCGCTTGATACAAGCCTCTCTACTGAGCAGTGGTATACATATCACCATAGACTATTAGCCTACCCGTTTGGAGAAGTTCCTCTGTGCTCTCATTGTCCTCATTCAGTTATTGACTCTTTCCCTGTATTCACTTATCAGCACCAGTACAAGTCCTCACTTACTAGCAGTGGTACAACTTGCTGTATGCAGACCACTGACTACCCGCTACCTACCTGCACCTGGACAAGTCTTCTCACCACAGCAGTGGTACAACTTGCTATACGCAGACCACTGACTTCCCCGCTACCTACCTGCACCTGGACAAGTCTTCTCATCACAGCAGTGGTACAACTTGCTATACGCAGACCACTGACTTTCCCGCTACCTACCTGCACCTGGACAAGTCTTCCCATCACAGCAGTGGTACAACTTGCTATCCGCAGACCACTGACTCTTCCGCTACCTTCCTTCACCTGTGCACGTCCACTCTGGTCTCCCTGGTTAAACCTGCCTTTCCACTATAGCTGCAAGTCGCTGACTCATCTACCTATATAGCTGCAAGTCGCTGACTCATCTACCTATATAGCTGCAAGTCGCTGACTCATCTACCTATATAGCTGCAAGTCGCTGACTCATCTATCTATATAGCTGCAAGTCGCTGACTCATCTACCTATATCGCTGCAAGTCACTGACTATTCATCTGCTTCATTGGCATCCGCACTCCATCTGCTGTTATATACGTTCCACTATTCACCCTACTGCCAGAGGACCGCTGTGCAAACTCCGCCCCTCTGGTAAGCAAAGTTATCTGGTGAAATCCTGCGCACAACTCCTAGTGCCCGTGACAATATGTACTATACATGTATGGTATGCTTAGCAACAAGACTTTTACAAAAATGTCTATGCTTCTGCAGGAATTGTGGCAATTCAAACCCTGGATGTATATGTCAGGGCTGGTTGCCCTGGCGCTGGGCCACAGTGTCTGATGCTTACAATTGCTGGCTTTGGGCCTGATTCAAGTTTTGGTGTTCTAACGTAGGCAAGTACAGTAAGGGTATTTTCTCACAATTGTGTACAGATTATTAGCTTAGCACAATAGTATTCAGCAGTATCATTTGCACCAGCCACATGGTTGGAGTACGTATAAGATGATGATGATAACAAAGCTACCATTATGCCCATGGATTGGATTGGGTGATTGGCTAATCACCTTCACAGATGACACCACTGTAATAATCATGCACATAGAATGATTAAACATTCACTGGTTTGTGCCACTTCTTTACTCTTATAAGCATTACTTTGCTATATGGGAGGTATGTTAAAATGTTTTTCTTTGTTTACATATTAGTACACATATGTCTTATGGAATCCCTGTCCAAATGCATAGAACCTAGTAATAATCAAACTGCAAAGATTGTTACACCAACTGGTTCTACTTTATCTATAATAAGTCTACAAAGAAATTTACAATACTTATATATACTTGGTGTTTTATATTTTAGACTATGATAATATATAGTAAATAGGTTGATGTTTGCTATTGCTTAGTACTTATATTAAGATATCCAAGTGGTGCTGTTGCATTTTCCTGAAAGCATTACATTGGGGGAAGTTATGCAGATATCATTAGTGTCCAGTATAAGTAATAGATAGTGAGTGGAGTAATTGGAGTGTCACTGCCATACTTATATAAGATTAAGGGTACTGCATTTTATGACATGGGTACAGGCAATATCCATACATGTAGTAACATTGATTTCATATGTAAGATCTTGGCCAGAATCAGACCTATCCATTATTATAGATATAACATGCAATTAAAATAGGGTAGATTAGGTGTAAAAAAAAACCACAAGAAGAGTAAGAATGAGGAAAAAGACTAAATATAATAAAAAGTACAAAACCGAAAATCAGAAGAAAATAAGTGGCTCCAGAGGCTTGAAGACATCACTACAGTCATCGCCAAAAGTTTGAAGAATGTGCCAAATATTATTTTTCACAAAGTCTGCTGCCTCAGTGTTTATGATGGCAATTTGCATATACTTCAGAATGGCATGAAGAGTGATCACATTAATTGCAATTAAGTTCAAAGTCCCTCTTTGCCATGATAGGGAACGTTATCCCAAAAACAACATTTCCACTGCATTTCAGCCACAAAAGGACCAGCTGACATCAGGTCAGTGATTCTCTCATTAACACAGGTGAGAGTGTTGATGAGGACAAGGCTGGAGATCACTCTGTTATTCTGACTGAGTTAGAATAATTAAAAGGAGGAGGGTGCTTGAAATCATTGTTCTTCCTCTGTTAACCATGGTTATCTGCAAGGAAACACGTGCAGTCATCATTGCTTTGCACAAAAAGGGCTTCACACTGAAGGATATTTCTGCTATTAAGATTGCACCTAAATCAACCATTTATCGGATCATCAAGAACTTCAAGTAGAGAGGTTCAATAACTGTGAAGAAGGCTTCAGGACACCCAAGAACATCCACAAACAGAGATCTTCAAAAAGAAGGGTCAACACTGAAAATATTGACTCTTTGCATAATCAATGTAATTGTCAATAAAACCCTTGACATTTATGAAATGCTTGTAATTTTACTTCAGTATACCATAGCAACATCTGACAAAAAGGTCTAAAAGCACTGAAGCAGCAAACCTTGTGAAAACCAATACTTGTGTCCAGGGCCGGACTGGGACTAAAAATCAGCCCTGGCATTTAAAGCACACGGGCCCACCTCTGTTGATGAGCAGGAAAAAAAACACGTGCCACAGCGCATTTGGTGCACCGCCAAGGGCGTGGCTACATTATGTTGAGGGCGTGGTCAAAATGGTGCATTGATACATACATTATAATAAAACATTACATTTATCAGGCCCTCCCCATCCACATTACGTCACCCCCCCAGACACATTTTGACACCCCTAGCCCACTGTACTTATCTATGCTTCTAATGCTGCTGACATTCCTGTTGAGTGAGCAGGGAAGCTCTTAGTCTCACGAGATTAATAAAGCTCATGCAACTTAGAGCTCCTCGGCTTGCTCTGCAGGCTGTGTCCTGCCCTGGACTGGGAGCACAGATTCCTCCTGCTGACCAGAACTGGATTAAGGCTCGGGGGGCCCGGGTACTTAAGTCAGGGGGGCTCCTATGATGTAATTTGGCTATTAGACACATTTTTGACAAATACACAGGAAATACTGTGTGCACTACTGTTAGGTGCACGCAGTTCTGCCTTAACAAGCAGTACAGTCTGAAGCAGGACATATCTCCCAACTGTTCTTGTAGTCAGAAGAAATCCTGACTAAGCGGGACAGTCACCCACCAAATTCAGAACAGTTGGCAGACTGTCCTGGTCTCTCCTACCTGTCTTGTCATTGTCACCATCTGTGGCTGCTGGTGTCTTTAGATCAGTTGCTGCTTGTCTGGATCTTGGAATGTTGGATGCCCTATTTAAAAAAAAAAATTGAGTACATGAAATTTAGCCCCGGTGTTAAACCAATATAGCATCCACGTTTTAAAATTAGGCCTCACTACTGCCCCAACATTAAAATACTAGTATTCACATTTGATAAATACATCAATTTCTCTCCAACTAGCCCTGACATTAAATAGTATTCCAATCTAATAAATAAAACTATTTACCTCTCTCCAAACAACTCCAGCAAGAAATTAAATAGCATTTACGTTTAATAAATATATCCATTTCCCACAACCCCCCCAGGCCTTAACTCATAATCACATTTAATAAATAGACCTCATTTCCCCCACATTCAATTAATAGCTCCCAAACCACCCCAGCATTAAATTAAAAATCCAATCACTCCATCTTAAATTGTTAGGCCCCATTATTAAATAGCCCCACCATCACCTCACAAAAAAAATAGCACCCAATAATTAGCCCCTACCTGCAATTCACCATTAGATTAATAGCCTACCTCCCACATTATATTAAGACCCTCCCCCCTCACACATTATAGTCATACACCGGCCCCCACACACATACAGTAGTCATACCCTGTCACACACATACACACTCTATAGTCATACCCTGTCACACACAAAACATACTATAGTTACACTGTAACACACACATTCTAGTCATACACTGGCCCACACACACACTTTAGTCATACACTGGCCCAAACACACACATACTATAGATCCCCTGTCGCACACATACTATAGATCCCCTGTCGCACACATACTATAGATCCCCTGTCGCACACAAAACCTACCATAGATCCCCTGTCACACACACAAAACCTGTCATAGATCCCCTGTCACACTCACAAAACCTGTCATAGATCCCCTGTCACACTCACAAAACCAGTCATAGATCCCCTGTCACACTCACAAAACCTGTCATAGATCCCCTGTCACACTCACAAAACCTGTCATAGATCCCCTGTCACACTCACAAAATCTGTCATAGATCCCCTGTCACACTCACAAAACCTTTCATAGATCCCCTGTCACACTCACAAAATCTGTCATAGATCCCCTGTCACACTCACAAAACCTTTCATAGATCCCCTGTCACACTCACAAAACCTGTCATAGATCCCCTGTCACACTCACAAAACCTGTCATAGATCCCCTGTCACACTCACAAAATCTGTCATAGATCCCCTGTACACAAACTACCCCCCCTTACCTTGTGCGCTCCGCGGCGCGCTCTGTAGTGTCTTCTATCACATGGGACGGCACTTATCACATGGTGCACGTCCCATGTGACAATCTTCGGCAGATCCATTCATTTCATTGGAGGGGAGGAGGGGACGCGCGGCAATCAGTAAGTGTAGTGCTGGCCCCATTGCTCAGCGCACAGACTGTCATGCCGGAATTCGGCATGACAGTCTGTGCGCTGAGCAATGGGGCCGGCCAGCTAGCAAACGGCCCATCTGGCCATCGGCCCTTCTGGCATTTGCCAGAAGTGCCAGATGACCAGTCTGGCCCTGCTTGTGTCATTCTCAAAACTTTTGGCCATGACTGTACAATGACCAGCTGCAGTAGTATGCATGATGATTGACATGGTGAGAGGAGTAAGGGCAGCAAGGGCATGGTGAGAGGAAGTGATTACAATGATTACATGTGAGAGCACAGAGCTATTTGTATAATCCTCTACACATTTTGATTTTACAAGCAACTTCTCATCCCATTTCTGTGTGGGTGCGTTTGCGCTCACGCAGAACTGGCTGGTTTGGAGGAGAAATAAATCCAACCCCTTCCCCCTTAAAACAGAAAGGTTATTATATGACAGATGCCAGTCATTTTAGGTTCAATGCGCTTAAATAAACAAATTTCAGTCTGAAGAAATTAATAGATTAATTTTGGGATAAAGGGGTGAATACATGCACCCTGTTAGACGTGAAGCAGTAATAAAAATAGTATTTTATGGTAGGCTTGAAATGAACCATTTCACATGCACCTCAGTATGACACAATTACACATTTGATAATGCTTATGTCTTACTTCCTTATAAAAGCCACAAAATCACCAAAGCCATTGTATATTTTACTTTTGTTATGATTTAACTTACTGCATATAGTATTTATTTGACATGTTAATAAAAAAGGTTAATAGATTTGCAATGAGTGGTCTATCATTGGTGAAAGTTGTCCTCACTATGTCTCAGAAACTGTTAATATGAAGCGACAGTGAATGATCATGTTGTCTGAGCGAGTTACATATATACAGTATATAAATAAGTAGAGCTAAGTGAACCAAATGACTGAATTTTACAATCATTAAAGTGTATGATTGCAAAACACAACTACTGCACAATCATTTGATATGACTAAGCTGTGTGCTTTTCCTCCCCATACATTATCATCAACTGTAAGCATTCCACAATCAGAGTTCTGCTTCCTTTGTTTATTTGAGCTTTGAAAGGCACATTAAGACAGTTTACTTTTCATTAGTAAGTATGTATGTAAAGGTTAAATCTGACAGTAAAAATATGTGGTTGGGTAAAGTAAACAGAAAGCAACTTCTACTGTTATATGTACTTAAAGGGAAACTACAGTAGATCTACAATGCAAGTTGATGTGCCTGAAAGACCTAGAATTTGACAGAGAGGAATATATTTATAATAGTAAATGGTCTGTGAGGAAAACTATTATTGCTAGTCATTCCACACTTCTTGTAGGTCAAAGCAGGAAGTTCTCATGTCAGATTGCTGGAGAACAAAGGGAATCTGCTCAGTGCCAGATTATAGAGGATTACAGAAGACAATTGCTTACATGTGTAGCCCTGGGATCCCAAAGTTCTGTTGGTGTTATGGTAAAGAGTTCTCATCTTTCCCCAAGATGAACCCAGCTATATTACTCATTTGAAAAGAGTGAATTGTGCATTCAAAGGTACAAGGAGCATATAGATAGAAAACCATTGCATTGATGTTTTTAGCTTTAGCCATAGCAAGGTGGCGACAGTGTCTTCTGTTTTTGTCTTAATAAGACACAAATGAGATCAGATCATAAAGAGAAGGGGAAAAGAATAGGACCATGTCACGAACAGCACTCACCTGAGTCTGCGTGATGCATATGTGACACAGGGTTAACCAAACAACCACCTGGTCTGTCTAAAATGATTAAATCCTTCCCTATCTATGCCACACACTAGCTTTCCGATACCAATTGCCACCACCAAGGTTTTTTCGGACAAGAGCTGACACTCTTATTTAGGAAGCCTTCGGTTCTCCCTAGCATTAATCTAACACAATTTACTTTAATCAGAGTTCACATAAACCACAAGGTTTGCACAGTTTCAATTAGGTAGCGTCTGGACCAAACTGTCTCGTTAATTCGTAAGAACACAGAGACTAGAACTTATTAAGTGTAATTTAATATGGAAAATAGAGTGCCCCGAGTTACATTTTCAATACAGTTTTAAAACCAAGCTACAGGGCCCACAGCCCCCCTTCCTGGAAGGTCAGAACCAACAGGACTGTAGAATGCAAATTAGGGTTTTATGATTATGCTGTAGAGACAGGTTTTTGGCACTCTATCCTAACTTCTCACTCATATGACTTACAAACCTGATTTTGCCTCCACACAACAGGTAATAAGTTTCCCTTCATTTGCATACCCCACATGCCTCTGGTATGTATGATATTGGAGAAAATGATATGATATTTTCCTGTGACCTTATTCAGCTTGAATCTGTCATTACCATACAACCCTGTTTCTGCAGTCGGCATGTCTGGGGCCTCCCAAACAGGTGTTCGATTTCATTGTCTTGCAAGAGATATCCTCAAAGGCTTTCACATTTGCGTCCTGCCATAAATGGTATAAGGTGCTACCCTTATCTACCAGCCCCCTCTGGGTAGCTTAACATACACAAAACCCATTGATCTAACAGCTTCAAAGAGAACCATGTCACACTAACTTATCAATGGATTCATTTGATACAACCTATTTACACTGCAGTTATGAATTATCCCTTATAAATAACTGCAAGCTCTCTATGTTCACGACAGACCACTTTTGCAAAACTCTTTGTAGAGGGATTCCAAACCAGGCAATGACACTTTAGTCACTGGGCTCATGTGGAGATTGGGTCACCTCCACAAAACATTTCAGAGGGCAAAATTAAAATCCTTTACATTGGTTTATCATTATTTTCTTGAAGAAGCTCATCCCCTATAGGATGAGGGATGACGAGGCGTAGACAATCCAAGCCATCTGAGAAGTAAAAGTTTCTCCATCCCACACTGCTCCCTGCAAGGCATGGACTGTGGAGTTAATAGCACAGCTTTGCTGTCACAGTTGGCTTATGGAAAATAGATCCCTAGGCTCTGCTCTACATGGCTTGGCCCACCCACAGGCAGGTGGTTTTCACCAGGAACCCCCGCAAGGAGGTATGATCTTTTGCGGCACCAAACCTGCAGGTCGCGGTCCTGTGAGTGAGTGAACAGCAGAACGGTGTGGAGGAGCCAGGCGAAGCGGGTAGAGACTAGAACCCACAGGTATGTGGTATGGGAACAGGAACACACGAGGCACTAGGAGAACGGATGTCCTGTGGTATAACAGGGAAAGAGCAGAAGCTGTCACAATGGTGTATCCAGTAGTGAGATACTGGAACAGTGGGAGTACAGCACTGGAGATATGCTGAGCACACACGGAAAAGCAGAGGTAGCTTAGGGAAACAGCCGATGAGTCACTAAGGCAGTTGCGGCTCACAGTGATAGCGGTTAGAGAACTGGAGCTGTCATGATGAAGTACATCAGAGATGGTATAGAAGTACTAGAGCAACAAAAGTTCAGTACAGCAGGAGACTGAGAGTAAACTGACGTGGTGAAGGTAACTCGTAGTAACAGCTGATGAGTCACAATAGTAGTAGCGGCTCTGAGTGGTGGCGGGGAGAGAACTGGAGCTGTCACGATGAAGTACAGTTGAGATGGTAATAACAGTACTGGAGCAGAGATAGTTCAACACAGCCGGAGACTGAGAGCAGACTGAAGTAGCGGAGGTAACTCGTAGTAACAGCTGATGAGTCAAAGGTATAGTACCGGCTCTGAGTGGTAGCGATGAGAGAACTGAAGCTGTCGTGATGAAATGCACTGGAGATGGTAGTAGCAGTGCTGGAGCAGCAATAGTTCAACACAGCAGGAGACTGAGAGCAAACTGAAGTAACGGAGGTAACTCGTAGTAACAGCTGATGAGTCACAGGTGTAGTAGCAGCTCTGAGTGGTAGCGATGAGAGAACTGAAGCTGTCGCGATGAAGTACACTGGAGATGGTAGTAGCAGTGCTGGAGCAGCAATAGTTCAACACAGCAGGAGACTGAGAGCAAACTGAAGTAACGGAGGTAACTCGTAGTAACAGCTGATGAGTCACAGGTGTAGTAGCGGCTCTGAGTGGTAGCGATGAGAGAACTGTAGCTGTCACAATCAAGTACACTGGAGATGGTAAGATAGGTACTGGAGCAGCGATGGTTCAGCACAGGCCATGAACAGAGAGCAAGCTGGAATAGCAGAGAACCACAAGGAGAACAGGAACCAGAACCACAGGCTACAGGAAGTGAGCTTGAAGAACAGGCATCAGACAGGTGAATCCAGGAGGTTTAAATAGTGCTCCAGGAATGCGCAGCCAATGACAAAAGGAGGGAGGTCCAGAAGTGCAATAGGCTTGCATCTGTGCAGAACTGAATGTAGCTGAATGAATGAATGAAGTTTGTCTGATGCTGGAACATGGCAGTTTTCAGATGAATGAAATGCGGGTAACGAGACAGGTACAATTTGCGGGACCGAAGCGTTACATTTGCAGAACAGTGAGGTATTGATTAGGCAATATACATAGGTGACATAAACCGCAGCCAAAATGTCTTAAGAAAACCTGTTACAGGGGGTTGAGTTATTGATTTCTTTATCTATCTATTTTGTAGTGCCTTTGTGCATTTGTTAAAAAATGTCATGGCTCACAACTCCCATGTCTCACCAGCACCCAACTGCACAAGGCACTATATAATAAGTTAAACACAAATAACACCAGTCATCCTTCACCTGGTGACAGGTTTTCTTTAAACCTAAACCTGGGGATTACTTTAAGTAAGTAAATGCCAAATGTTCAATTGTTTAAATGATCAGATGGAGACACTTAACAGGGAAATCAGCTTACTTTTACTTGTTAATATCCTCAAATAATCATTAAAAAAAAATTGCATTTAGATTTATATGTTTATTATTATTATTATTATTATTATTATTGTTATTATTATTATTATTATTATTATTATTATTATTATTATTTTTTAAATGCATCAAACTTTTTTAAAAGGCCCTGCTGGCTGCCTGCAAAGGTCTAGTGTAGTAAGTAAATAAGAGAGGGATGCTACCATACACCAGACCAGCAAGTCCACCAGGTTCTCAACACTCGGGGCTAGATTTACTAAAAGGCGGGTTTGAAAAAGTGGGGATGTTGCCTATAGCAACCAATCAGATTCTAGCTTTCATTTATTTAGTACCTTCTACAAAATGATAGCTAGAATCTGATTGGTTGCTATAGGCAACATCCCCACTTTTTCAAACCCACAGTTTAGTAAATCTAGCCCTCAGACTTTCCAAACATGATGAGCTGGCCTAACTGAACCAGTCACATCTAGGGATGTGCACCGGCGACTTTTGAGGTCTCGTGTTTTGTGTTTTGGATCCGGATTTTCGTTATTTTTGAGGTTCGGATTTGTCTCGCAAAACACTTGACGAAAGGTCTCGGTTCGGATTTAAGGTATTGGATTCGGATTTTTTTTGAAAAAAACATAAAAAGTTTAAAAATCAAGTTTTTGGGCTTATTTTCACTCCTAGGCTATTATTAACCTCAATAACATTCAATAACAAGCATTTCCACTAATTTACAGTGTATTCTGAACACCTCACAATATAGTTATTAGTCCAAAACGTTGCAAAAAGGTATCTTTCTGGACTGCGTAGAGGAGTGGGTCACCACAATATATCTTAAAAACCCTGAACTTTTATGATTCGCACCAATAATTGTACCTGGACTGCGTAGAGGAGTGGGTCACCACAATATCTTAAAAACCCTGAACTTTTATGATTCGCACCAATAATTGTACCTGGACTGCGTAGAGGAGTGGGTCACCACAATATATTAAAAACCCTGAACTTTTATGATTCGCACCAATAATTGTACCTGGACTGCGTAGAGGAGTGGGTCACCACAATATATTAAAAACCCTGAACTTTTATGATTCGCACCAATAATTGTACCTGGACTGCGTAGAGGAGTGGGTCACCACAATATCTTAAAAACCCTGAACTTTTATGATTCGCACCAATAATTGTACCTGGACTGCGTAGAGGAGTGGGTCACCACAATATATTAAAAACCCTGAACTTTTATGATTCGCACCAATAATTGTACCTGGACTGCGTAGAGGAGTGGGTCACCACAATATCTTAAAAACCCTGAACTTTTATGATTCGCACCAATAATTGTACCTGGACTGCGTAGAGGAGTGGGTCACCACAATATATTAAAAACCCTGAACTTTTATGAATCGCACCAATAAATGTACCTGGACTGCGTAGAGGAGTGGGTCACCACAATATATATAATAAGAAAACCATCAACTTGTTTGATTCGCACCAATAAATGTACCTGGACTGCGTAGAGGAGTGGGTCACCACAATATATTAAAAACCCTGAACTTTTATGAATCGCACCAATAAATGTACCTGGACTGCGTAGAGGAGTGGGTCACCACAATATATATAATAAGAAAACCATCAACTTGTTTGATTCGCACCAATAAATGTACCTGGACTGCGTAGAGGAGTGGGTCACCACAATATATTAAAAACCCTGAACTTTTATGAATCGCACCAATAAATGTACCTGGACTGCGTAGAGGAGTGGGTCACCACAAGATATATTAAAAACCCTGAACTTTTATGATTCGCACCAATAAATGTACCTGGACTGCGTAGAGGAGTGGGTCACCACAATATATTAAAAACCCTGAACTTTTATGATTCGCACCAATAATTGTACCTGGACTGCGTAGAGGAGTGGGTCACCACAATATCTTAAAAACCCTGAACTTTTATGATTCGCACCAATAATTGTACCTGGACTGCGTAGAGGAGTGGGTCACCACAATATATTAAAAACCCTGAACTTTTATGAATCGCACCAATAAATGTACCTGGACTGCGTAGAGGAGTGGGTCACCACAATATATATAATAAGAAAACCATCAACTTGTTTGATTCGCACCAATAAATGTACCTGGACTGCGTAGAGGAGTGGGTCACCACAATATATTAAAAACCCTGAACTTTTATGAATCGCACCAATAAATGTACCTGGACTGCGTAGAGGAGTGGGTCACCACAAGATATATTAAAAACCCTGAACTTTTATGATTCGCACCAATAAATGTACCTGGACTGCGTAGAGGAGTGGGTCACCACAATATATTAAAAACCCTGAACTTTTATGAATCGCACCAATAAATGTACCTGGACTGCCTAGAGGAGTGGGCACTGGGCACCACAATAAAATATATAAAAAACCTTCAACAGGTCTGCATTACACTACACATACGGCTGCTCCTCCATCCTCTCCATCATATACATGTTGGAGTTTTAGCGTGTGACAACCTCTTGTTTTTGATAATGTCAGTGCATTTTGAATATTTTTCAATTTGCCCCACACCACTGAATGTACTTTATCTATGATACGCATCTATCTATCTTGACTGCGTAGTGTGGTGGCCCCGGTACACAATTTGGTACCGAGGCCACAATATAATTAAAAAACCCTCCACGTGTCAGAATTCCACCAAACAAGTATCTGGACTGCGTAGTGGGGTGGCCCCGGTACCCAATTTGATACCGGGGCCACAATAAAATAAATACACCCTCCACGTGTCAGAATTCCACCAAACAAGTATCTGGACTGCGTAGTGGGGTGGCCCCGGTACCCAATTTGATACCGGGGCCACAATAAAATAAATACACCCTCCACGTGTCAGAATTCCACCAAACAAGTATCTGGACTGCGTAGTGGGGTGGCCCCGGTACCCAACTTGATACCGGGGCCACAATACCTCCTCCAAACATGCTACAGACAATTTGTCATTGAGATCCCATCAAGTATGTTAAAGACAGACAGGGTCCAAGTGTTATTAGTTGACTTTGTAAAGAAAAAAACTGTCCCTGTTGCACATAGTCGTGCAATGAAGACTTACTTTTTCATTTAAAGGCACGATCTTTCAAGTGTAGTGTTTGTAAGTCTAAGTCATATTATACTTTTGGTAAAATTGGTTTTTTTTGTTCCTCTTTATGTTAATTAATTAGTAATAGAATTAAAGTAGGAAATAGAATTAAATAGAATTAAAGTAGGAAATAGAGTGGTATAGAGTTGTAGTGTGGTATAGATAGAGTGGTCCACACAATATAATAATAAAACCCTCAACTGGTCTGAATTCCACCAAACAAGTATCTTGACTGCGTAGTGTGGTGGCCCCGGTACACAATTTGGTACCGAGGCCACAATATAATTAAAAAACCCTCCACGTGTCGGAATTCCACCAAACAAGTATCTGGACTGCATAGTGGGGTGGCCCCGGTACCCAATTTGATACCGGGGCCACAATACCTCCTCAAAACATGCTCCAGACAATTCGTCATTGACAGACCCCAGACAGACAGGGTCGTAGTGTTATTGTTTGACTTTGTAAACCCAAAAAAATGTCCCTGTTGCACTTGCACATAGTCGTGCAATGAAGACTGACTTTTTCATTTAAAGGCACGATCTTTAAAGTGTCAGAAAGAGAGAGAAGACACAGGAGAGGAGAGTTGTAGCTGGGGACCTGGGGTGGAAGCTCCCAGGCTCCCCCAGCATTGCCTGGAAGTCTGAGCGTGGTGACTGAGCCAGGGCAAGGAATGTGTGCCCTGGATGAGGGGGAGAACTCCATGCCACTATAGTGAACCCAAGAGAGAGGGGGACACTGCACATGGAAGAGGCCCTGGAGTGAGGGCTGCTACAAGAGGCATGGTAGCTGTAGTGTCAGATCCTGAGGCTGAGAGTACACAGAGTGACGTGTCAGAGCACAGGAGACATTATCCCCGCAGAGGAGGGATGAGCTGCAGTTGAGAGGTCTGTTGTTGAAATAGGACATGCACACTTTAACAAACCAATCATTTCAGCGACAGGGCCTACCAAACAACTTTGACTGAAATGATTGGTTTGTTTGGGCCCCCACACCAAAAAAGCTATTCATCTCTCCCTGTACAGACTAAACAGGCTCTACTGAGGCAAGATGTCGTCCTCATCCTCAACCTCTGATTCCTCTCCCCCTACAGTGTGTACTTCCTCCTCATCACACATTATCAATTCGTCCCCGCTGGACTCCACAACCACAGGTCCCTCTGTAGTATCTGGAGGGCAGTGCTGTACTTCATTGAGGAATTGATTATTCATTTTTATAAACATCATTTTTTCAACGTTGTGAGGAAGCAACCTCCTTCGCCGCTCACTGACCAGGTTCCCCGCTGCACTAAAAACTCTTTCCGAGTACACACTGGAGGGGGGACAACTCAGGTAAAATAGAGCCAGTTTGTACAGGGGCTTCCAAACTGCCTTTTTTTCCTGCCAGTAACAATATGGACTGTCTGACATGTCTACTTGGATGGTGTCAGCAAAGTAATCATCCACAATTTTTTCTATTGTCACAGCATCCAATGCAGCGAGAGTAGACATGTCTGCAATGGTTGGCAGGTCCTTCAGTCCGGACCAGATGTTATCAGCATCCCCGCCAGTGCCTCTTTTGGGAAAACTGAGCTTTTTCCTCGCAGCCATAGATGTGGAAGAAAATGAGGGTGGAGCTGTTGGCATGTCACGGTCCTCTTCAGAGGACAATCTCCTGACCAGCAGGTCTTTGCACCGCTGTAGATTTGTGTCCGCCGGAAACAGAGACACAACATACGCTTTAAACCGAGGATCGAGCACGGTGGCCAGAATGTATTCCTCTGACTTTAAAAGAGTGACCACCCTCGGATCCTGGCAAAGCGTACGAAGGGCTACATCCACAAGAGCTACATGCTTGCTGTAATCGCAATGGCTTACCAGCTCCTCCCTCACTTTCTCCAGCTGCTTCTGCAACAGCCTGATCAGGGGAATGACCTGACTCAAGCTGGCAGTGTCGGAACTGACTTCTCGTGTGGCAAGTTCAAATGGCTGCAGAACCTTGCACAACACGGAAATCAGTCTCCACTGCGCTTGACTCAGGCGCATCCCCACTCCTTTGCCTATGTCGTAGGTGGCTGTGTAGGCCTGAATGGCCTTTTGCTGCTCCTCCATCCTCTGCAGCATATAGAGGGTGGAGTTCCAGCGCGTCACAACCTCTTGTTTGAGGTGATGGCAGGGCAGGTTCAAGCTTTTTTGATGTGCCTCTAGTCTGCGGTAGGCACTGGCTGAATGCCGAAAGTGTCCAGCAATTTTGCGGGCCACCGCAAGCATCTCCTGCACACCCCTGTCACTCTTGAGGTAATGCTGCACCACCAAATTAATGGTGTGGGCAAAACATGGGACGTGCTGGAAATTGCCCATATTTAATGCCCGCACAATGTTACTGGCATTGTCTGACACCACAAATCCCCATGAGAGTCTAAGTGGGGTAAGCCACTGGGAGATAATTTCCCTCATTTTCTCTAATATGTTGTCAGCGTTGTGCCTCTTATTAAAGCCTGTAATGCACAATGTTGCCTGCCTTTGCATGAGCAGCCATTTTGTAGATGCTGCTACTGATGCAGCTGTTGCTGTTGCTGCGGAAGGGGATGCATCTACCCAGTGGGCTGTCACAGTCATATAGTCCTTCGTTTGCCCAGAACCACTTGTCCACATGTCCGTGGTTAAGTGGACAGTGGGTACAACCGCATTTTTAAGAGCACTGAGGACACTTGATCGTACTTCTCTGTACATTTTTGGTATCGCCTGCCTAGTGAAGTGGAATCTCGAGGGGATTTGGTACCGGGGACACAATACCTCCATCAACCCTCTAAATCCCACTCCACTGATGGCGGACACCGGGCGCACGTCTAACACCAACATTGCAGTTACAGCCGCAGTTATACGCTTTGCAATAGGGTGACTACTATCGTATTTGGTGGTCATGGCAAACGACTGTTGGACGGTCAATTGTTTGGTGAAAGACTTAGCGGTCTTACGACTTCCCCTCTGGGAAGATGACCGACTAACAGCAGCAACAGCAGCAGTGGCAGTAGTAGGCGTACCGCTGCAGGATTCCTCGGATGAATCCCGTATTGAGGAGGACTCAGTCTGGCTGGTGACTTGGGCTGCAGGACTGAATCTGATGGAGATTGTGGAGGAAGTTGACGAGGAGGGTGTTGCTGGTGTGTATCCAACTGGACCACGGGATTTAGGTGTCCCTGTACCGATGAGGGTCCTAGCCCCAGTTCCTGAACTAACCACTGAACTATGAAGGTTATTCAGGTGACGTATAAGGGAGGATGTTCCTAGGTGGGCAAGATCCTTACCCCTGCTTATTTGAGCTTTACATAAGCTACATATTGCCATACATTGGTTGTCTGGATTTGGATAAAAATAACTCCAGACCGAAGAGGTGCATTTTTTGGTCTTCTGACCAGGCATGACGATGGGCTTTTTCATCCCATGGACATCAGCTGTTTCCCCCCCTGGTGCCTCATTTACAATAACCACATCACCATCCTCATCATCAAGTTCCTCCACAGCGCCAGCTACATCATCAATAGCCTCCTCCCGAGCCACCTCTTCCCGTACAGTGATGGGAAGGTCAGGCTTGACAACCACCAACACCCTTGGACTCGCCTTGGGGATTTGTGATAATTTCTCTTTAGAAGGCAGAGTTGTTTGCTGTTTTGTTGCTGACAGCATAACTCTCTTCAATTTTTTGTAGGGGGGGGGAGGAGGAGGAGGGCTAAGATCCGTGGGTGAAGCTGAACCACTAGTCATGAACACGGGCCAGGGCCTAAGCCGTTCCTTGCCACTCCGTGTCGTAAATGGCATATTGGCAACTTTACGTTTCTCCTCAGATGATTTTAAGTTTCTCTTTTTGCTACTTTTTCTTAACTTGGGCTTTTTGGATTTTACATGCCCGGTACTACGAGATTGGGCATCGGGCTTGGAAGACGACGTTGATGGCATTTCATCGTCTATGTCATGACTAGTGGCAGCAGCTTCAGCATTAGGAGGAAGTGGGTCTTGATCTTTCCCTACTTTATGCTCCAAATTTTTGGTCTCCATTATATGTAGCACAAGATACTGCAGAATGTGTGAACTTGGTAATATTGCAGTACCAATGGACTTATACTGCTGGATTGGTTTTGCAAATTTGGTTATAATTATTATATTTTTTTTTTTTATTTTTTTTTTACTTTTTTTTTATTTTTAAAAAACTTGGGAATAGTGGGGAAATAACTATGCCCTTAGAAGCACAGAGCACAGGACACAGCACCACTGGACTGAACAGGACACGGCACAGGACCCAGCAGCACTACGGAACTCAGCAGGACAGAGCACAGGACACAGCACCACTGGACTGATACTGCAGAATGTGTAAACTTTGTAATATTGCAGTACCACTGGACTTTTACTGCTGAATGTGTGAACTTGGTAATATTGCAGTACCAATGGGCTTATACTGCAGGATTGGTTGTGAAAATTTTGTGGTAATTAAAAAATATTAAAGTAGTTTTTGGTATTTTTTAAAAAAACTTTTTTTTATTTTTTTAAACACAGGGGAATATTGGGGAAATAACTATGCCCTTAGAAGCACAGAGCACAGGACACAGCACCACTGGACTGAACAGGACACAGCTCAGGACCCAGCAGCACCACTGACCTCAGAAGGACAGAGCACAGCACACAGCACCACTGGACTGATACTGCAGAACACAGCACAGCACAGCACAGCACAGCACAGCACAGCACAGCACAGCACTAAACAGCACAGCACAGCACAGAACTAAACAGCACAGAACTAAACAGCACAGAACTAAACAGCACAGAGGACCACCTAACACACCCTCCCTCTACCCTGATCAATGCCCGAGTGAAGATGGCGGCGACTAGCGGGGAATTTATAGGATCCGAGTATCGCGAGATCCGACAACGGGATTATGAGTCAGAGCCTCAGTTTCACTTTTGAATTTGGCGCCAATACCCGGATCTGTCTCGGATCCGACTCGGATCCGCAACGTTCGGGTGGGCTCGGATTTCAGAAATCCGAGCGCGCTCATCCCTAGTCACATCATGATATTTAAATAAAAATATGTAAGTTTCTTTTAAATATCAATCTGCTAGTACATTGATGTATAGATACATTCATTTATGGAAGTACACTGTGGCTGTGTGTGATGTTAACAGTGAAAGTGCAGATTTTGTTACTGATATCTTGCCCACTGTTATAGTTTAAATATATTTTGATTATATGATTAAAGTTTTAAACTATATTAGACTGCATACTTCCCCGACTCTATCATCCAGCTGTAGATGACACTTCTAAGGAAATGGTGACACAGTATATTACAATCAAGTGCACTTTAATCAAGTCTCTTTTAAGTATTACCTCACTTTTAGCAATCCTACTTTTCCACACTATTGCCTGTTAATGGACATTGACAACAAAGTTATGAGCACACTATGAGCATCTTGATAGTCATTTCCCGGTATTACTCACAAATAACTAATAATGTACAAGTAGTAGATGAAAAAGGAAGGAAAAGCATCATATACTATTATCAGTAAGTAAGAATGTGCCTTCAAGGGGAGTGTTACTTTCTTTACCTGTCACAGTGTTACCTGTATGGTATTGAATCAAGGACCCCTGGGTTTCAATGCTTGCACCTTAGCCTTTAGGTATTCTTCTTATCTTCTTATGATATAGGAGACACAGATATATGCAATGAACAGATACTAATGAAGTGAAGTGTTGAAAACACAGAGCAGACCTCAGTGTCCCTCAACAATCAATGCACACAGCCAAATGTCTTAGTTTTCCACCCATGTGCCTTGATGATGCACACAGTGTACATCAATGTCCATGCCTTCTTACCATCACATGGTATTTGGAGAGGCAGAAAAGCCTGTGCACTCTGTGAAAGTGTAAATGTCAAATCAAAGTCTTATGTATCCCTTTAGAATCACCCGTGTCCTTGAATTAATCTTTCCAAATTTTTCTTCTAAAATACTGTTGTTTAGCCTCATTTATGGCTCATATAAACCATAACAATGAGGGGACATCAGGCTGTTTTTATTACAGTTTATTACATTTGTACCTTTTATTACATATATCGAAGTGAGCATAACGATGCGCTTCTCCACCGAAATGCAACATGGAGGTGTTTAATGGGTCCCGTTAAAAGTTTAGGATGAGACTATAATACTGCAAGCTCTGAGTTGGTGAAATGTCCTTTTGTAGCATAAAATTACCATGCACCTTTGCACATAGAAAGAAACACCCCTAAATAACATGTTTTATGAACTGCTCTGGAAAAAAAGATGCACCAAAGCTCTGTACTTTGCAGCAACCTCATTCACTCTTCTTCTGCTCCTCTGTAAGTGCTGGAATCTTTGCTCTGCAATTCCATGTGCTTAGATGGAAATTTAGAGGAACTTCCACTGCCAATCAAGGTGAACAACGGCACCAAAGCTGACTTTGCACTATGGAATGGGTTGTTTTGTGATTTGTAAATGATCTTCAATGTATTCAAGGGAAATATCTTTATTCCCTCTTACCATCAACTAAAACAATGGTAATAAAATGAATGATAAAGTCACAAAATAGCCAATGCTATAATTTTATTGCAATAACTGACATAATTGAAGAGATGCTTTGTTAGTCCTGGTTACTAGATTAAAAAGTCAAAGTTCAATTATGTCGGTCAATATCACCCACTGTTGGCAAAATAAATGTTTATCTGTGGTCTTTTACTTATACTGACCCCCTTAACCTTCAGGGAAAGCCATGTGTTCTCAGTAGTTATCAGGTCCTTAGATTCATTTTTTAATATAGGGAATGAAGACAGCAATAACAAACAATTTTGACTGTTAAATGGAGGTCATAAGAGAATTACATTTTCAGACAAATTAAATTGGTAAATATGGTATAAGCTCAGAAACTAGTACAAACTTAGGTTATCAAACAAGGTTTCATGGTAGGCTGATTACATGTAAAATCAATTAATAAACAAATAAGCACTCCTGGGGCAGAGACTGTAAAGTGCAGTTTGATATGTTAGCGCTATATAAATAAAGGTTAGTAATAACCTAGCAGTCAACCGCAACAGTTCATTGTTCTGTACTGCATTTTTTTGATAGACAGTACAATAAAATACCCATTTTGGCACTCCACAGTTTTGCTTGGGCTGCTAGATCCCTTGGAATCAAACAAGTATTTTTCCTTTTTCCTCACTTCCCTCCTGCAACTCTTCTCCCTCTTTGCTTCTATACTAAGGAATGTAACATTATTTGGGGAAAAATCATATCTTACTATAGGGACAAGGTCATTTTACTATGGGAACAAAGATATCTAACTATGGAAACAAAACATTATGGGGCGAGGATTGATTCCATCTGATACTCTGGGAGCAATAATTATCCTATGGGTCCAAGAATGATATTATGGGACCATGAATGAAAGTATAGGACCAGTGGTAATGCTATATGACCGCAAGTAATATTATGGAAACAGTAATATTATTGGTGCAATAATCTGTATTGGATAATGATTATAATGGATTGTAAAGCTTAGAATGAATTGTAAGGTTTGGGTGGTTTTGGCCCACTCAAAAAAAGGAGGCTGCATGAGTTGCTCTCACAGACTTCTCATTGGGATACATTAGCGTAATAGTGGGAACTCCCTGTCTATCTTGTCATAAGATGAAAGATTTCAAAAATAGTATTGATGGCTCTGAGAACATCTGTACAGTGTTGTAGACACAGGTACCATATTATTAAACATGACTTAAAATGCTTAAAATATGCAACTTGTATTATACCCCAATATTTAATAAGTGTATTAGTTATTATAATGGTCATACAGATTTTGCCTTACTCTTAGTCACCCTATTTCAAATTACTCCCACTTGCTCTTTGAACCTTTCAGTATTCACCTTGATTCTTCAACTCTGCTCTGCATATTGTCCTGCAATTGCAACGACTTTTATATAGCTTTTGCAGTGTAATACCATAATATGAAATTCATAGGTAAACTGGGATAATTTTGTAAGCATAATTTACATTTTAAAACTTTTAACATTTTTTTTGCTAGGGTTCTGGCAAGATAGATACTTGCTGTAATGTACTTAATGTGCTTTATGTGATCAGCACCAAACATGTGTCTGCTCACCAAGTTTTTAAATAGACTTTCATCATCATCATCATCATCATCATTTATTTATATAGCGCCACTAATTCCGCAGCGCTGTACAGAGAGCTCACTCACATCAGTCCCTGCCCCAAAGGAGCTTACAGTCTATATTCCTTAACATAGACACACACACACACACACACACACAAATGTGGTGCCCCAAAATCTGAGTACCCTGGGGTGTATCTATTTGTTTTTAATTTGTTAATTTAATTTGTTAATTGTTAAAAGTGTTTATAAAGATTTAAAAAAAAAAAATTCTTGCGGGAGAAGTGACAGTTGGGAGTGGTTGGTGGTTGCCGGGAGTGACAGGAAGGAGGAGTGTGTGGCATAGCAACAAGTCCACTAACTTTGGTAATAACTGTGAACTCCCAGAAGGCAGTGGGAAGAGGAAAGTTCTAGACTTCTGAGGGAGAGAGATCCCTGTGTCTGCATAGACTGAGAGAGAAAAATAGGGACAGAATGAAAATCGGACAAAGTGATATATAAGCAGATTAAAAGTGAAGTAAGTGTAAGAAGAGAAGAAGATAAGACGTGAGCCAAAGAGAGGTGTGAGTAAAAAAGGAAATGTACTGAAAACAAATAAGCAGTATAGAGATCTGTGACATCACACTAAACAGACTGAGCTATGTACTGAGAACAGTGTGAGAGGAGAGAAAATAGAGAGACTGTGTAATACAAAAGATCATCAGTTTATTTGGCATGAAAAAGTAATTTATGGGCCCCAACCACGTGCAGCACTTCTACTAAATTCCTGTGCACAGTTTAACCCAGGACTGAGTGCAAAAAATAGTAACGTTACCAGGGATAATAATGGTGCACCAAATGTTTTAGATGATGTTAATGTTATGTGATTTACCTGAAAATTGATTTATTGTTATTATATGTTAAATGCTATTGTGCTCTATGTTGATGAAATGAGTGTTTTGTCATTGCCATTGAGTTGAAGGGGTCAGTGGCGCGGTGGCTTACCAAAATTATCTTTACCGCATTATTATTAAACCCAAGTTATTTGACCAATCCTTGTCCCTCTCATTGAAGTATTTATCTCCTGACCACCGGATGTCCGAATAAAAAAGAACCTGACTCGTGTCTGGAGGACAAGGTAAGGGAAGGAAATCCCATCAGTATGCGGCCACCACACACACACGTAGAGACAGAGACTAGGGTAAATTTTTGAGAGCAGCCAATTAACCTAGCAGTATGTTTTTGGATTGTGGGAGGAAGCCGGAGCACCCGGAGGAAACCCATGCAAACACGGGGAGAACATACAAACTCCACACAGACATTTTCAGTATAACAAATACTAACTAATATGGTTTAAATTAATATACTTAATACCACTTGTACATGAAAATGTTTTATCCATCAAGTCTTAATATGTCATTTTTTTTATTTAAGAAATTATGCAACTTATGGTTCAAATTGATGGAATAAACTTATTTCCAATTATGGAAGGAAAGGTGTCTGTTCAGCCATACCTTAAAATACCATTTTCAGTCTAATAAATGTCAAAATTGGTGCAATCTGCACTATTCACTCTAGACAAATACTAAGATAGCCCTCTGGTAGAGTAGCCGAGCTTTACATGAACATACAGTAGGAGACAACGGTTCAACTAGTACATCTCTTAATTGATTCATAGAATTATACATTTTCTTGGCTATATTTTCTTAATTGCTTAAATATAAAATATCTATTAATTTGATAGCTCTATTTATAACAATACCCAACACCTAAACCACCAGCATGGTGCATTTTAAATAGTGTCATATTTTTACTGATCAATATATTCTTTTACAGACAGGCAGACATCTGGCCTATTTTTTTTTTTTTACTGAATGACAGTACAGTAAGCGCTACAGAATTTGCTGGTGTTATATAAATAAATGTTGTTGATGATGATGACTCACTGACAGTCGGTATCTATGAACATGAATACCACTAAATGGATTCCTTTAAAATGAACACAGCAGCATAAAATGTTGAGGCAATATTTTGTTTGAACAGCAGTAATTCATTTCCTGTCTATTTGGAGTTTGAATAGTAAAAAAAAAGAATGAAACTATTATTTTTCTTTTTGTTACTATATTGGAGTAACGTGTTACCTAAGCTGCTAACATTATTTTTCAAAGAGGTTCAAGCTGTCAGTCTTTCTGTAGAGACTATGTAAAAAGCTCATAATTCATACCCCCTTCTAAGGTCAATCAACTGGAAGAGAAGAAACAGCATAAGCGAATGTCACAGGATGTAAACTTTTAAAAGCTGTCCAAGATTCATTACTTTTCTAGGTCTAATTATTTGTATATTTTGTTTTACTTTTTCATCATAAGCTGAGAGCTAATATGTAACATATGTATAAAATGTTTAATGATCTCGGAGATCCTGAAATGCATTCAAAAAGGGTACTGTACTTAAGTCAATGACAAACACTGCATAATTTCAGTATTTCATAAGAAATAAACTGTACATTAAAGTTTCATTAGGTGGTTCTCTTATTTCACGTACATATTGATTTATTAGCATTAATTAATAAAAAATATTTTACTTATCATGGATTAGTACAATTAGTTGTTTGTTAAAAATAAACGTATTACTTGATTGAACACACAATATTTATATCTAACTGAATTAAACAAAGATTTCACTTAACAACATCGGTTAAAATTTCTCAAGTATGCAGTATGAAAAATAATGTGTTCAGTAATTTAAAAGAAAATGGTGAAGATATACAAGGGACCCAGGAGAGGCCTGGTGACCTGAATCTCAATGACAATATCTACTAATTGGTTTAAGGATGTCAAAGTGGCCTTTTTACATTTAATAGATTAAATGCCTGGTGATTATAGTAGCACCCTTCATGCAACAGCCTTCTCTTAAAATCAATCTCAGATTTCAAACTTTTGCCTGCTAATCTGCTTCAGCATTGACCACTTGCGCACTTGCAGCTATGATTGATGCTTGACCATGTCTCATATTATACTATGGGCATCATTTAGAGACAGTAACAAAACAAAATGAGCACATTTGCTGTTGAGAAAACCATATTCCATGGCAATCTGTGCAAATGAATTTAGTTATTTTTTGCATGCAACATTGCTCATAACTTAGGAAGCACGGTGGCTTAGTGGTTAGCGCTTCTGCCTCACAACACTGGAGTCATGAGTTCAATTCCCGACCATGGTCTGTGTGGAGTTTGTATGTTCTCCCCATGTCTGCGTGGTTTTCCTCCGGGTGCTCTGGTTTCCTCCCACACTCCAATAACATATTGATAGGTTAATTGGCTGCTAACAAATTGACCCTAGTCTTTGTGTATATTAGGGAATTTAGACTGTAAGCTCCAATGGGGCAGGGAATGATGTGAATGAGTTCTCTGTACAGCGTTGCGGAATTAGTGGTGCTATATAAATAAATGATGATGATGATGATAGCTCTAAATAAGGCCCTATGTGTATAAACAAAACATAACTGTATTCTAAAAGTATTGAAAATCATATGTTTTATGCTGGTAAACATGCTTAAAAATAATACATTATAAGCTAGGCTTATGTTAAATGTCTACGAATCCGGTCTATTATTATTTTTAATTTTAATGTTTACATATTTTCCTCCTATTAGTGACATATATTCAATTCAAGTGTGGATAACAGCATAAAACAACTTTCTCTCAAGTTACAAGAAAAATCTACTGGGCTCTAAAGTCTAATAAACATAAACAACTTTGAAAGAAGTTTCTTTAAAAGACCAGTCCAAATTAGAATATAATTATAAATGAACGATCACTTACCTTTCAGGGTCTACAGCAGGGGTAGGGAACCTGTGGCTCTCCAGGTGTTGTGAAACTACAAATCCCAGCATGCCTTGCCACCTCTCTGCTGGTTATCTACTGGCAAAGCATGCTGGGACTTGTAGTTTCACAACACCTGGAGAGCCGCAGGTTGCCTACCCCTGGTCTACAGCAAGAGGAATAAAATAAAACAAATTAAAAAACAAAAATCAAAATCTCTAATAAATTAACAGATTGTTATTACACCAGGGGGTAAATGTATCAAGCTGAGAGTTTTTCGGCGGGTTTGAAAAGCCAATCAGATTCTAGCTATCATTTATTTAGTACATTCTACAAAATGATAGCTAGTATCTGATTGGTTGCTATGAGCAACATCTCCACTTTTCAAACTCAACGAAAAACTCTCAGCTTGATACATCTACCTCCAGATGTATACTTAGACCTAGACTAGAACTAATTGAAGTCTTTATATTTAGCAAGCCACCTTTACTGTAGAGTGCATTTAACTCACACAGGTACTCGGATGCCCTCATGACTTGAACTCATGGTAGTAGGGAGTTATCGAAAACTAGCAAAGAGATATGGAGCACGCCCAGAACTGTGGCTTAGTGGTTAGCAGTTCTGCCTCACAGCACTGGGGTCATGAGTTCCATTCCCGACCATGGCCTTATCTGTGTGGCGTTGATATTGTCTCCCCCTGTTTGCGTGGGTTTCCTCCGGGTGCTCCGGTTTCCTCCCACACTCCAAAAACATACTGGTAGGTTAATTGGCTGCTATTAAATTGCCCTTAGTCTCTCTCAGTCTGTGTGTGTGTGTATGTTAGGGATTTAGACTGTAAGCTCCAATGGGGCAGGGACTGATGTGAATGAGTTCTCTGTACAGCGCTGCAGAATTAGTAGCGCTATATAAATAGATGATGATGATGATATGGAGACTAAAATTAGTGGCACTCACCAGAATTCTAATAACTCTATAAGTAGCAGGCAGGAAAATCTGTAGAGACATGCCAGGGAAATCCAAAGAAACTTTCCTTTAGAGTACATTATAATCAGATACTCGGATGTCCTCATGACTTCGACTCATGGTAGTAGGGATTTATATAAACTAGCAATGATGTTTGGAAACTAAAAATAGTGGCACTCACCAGCATGGTAATAACCAGTTAGTAGCGAGCATGGAAATCCGAAGAGATATGCCAGGGAAATCTGAAGAAATTTTCCAGTAGCGTGCAGTATACTCACAGATACTCGGATGCCTTCATGACTTAAACTCATGGTAGTAGGGACTTATCGGATCTAGCAAAGAGGTATGGAGACTAAAAATAATGGCACTCACCAGGATTGTAATAACCCTATTGGTAGCAAGCAGGGAAATCTAAAGAGACATGCTAGGGAAATTCAAAGAAACTTTTCAGTAGAGTGCATTATACTCACAGATACTCGGATGCCCTCATGACTTCAACTTATGGTAGTAGGGACTTATGTGAACTAACAAAGAAGTATGGAGTCTAAAAATAGTGATAGTCACCAAGATAGTAATAATCAGCTAGTAGTGAACAACAAAATCGAAGAGACATGCCGAGGTTCGAGATGTGTAGCAGACAGGGAGTACCAATAATGTTGCCAAGGGTCAAGACAGGCAGCAAACTGGGAGATCCAGTAATGTAGTCAAGGGTCGAGGGAGTCAGCAGACAGGTAGAACCAATAATGTAACCAAGGTTCGAGACAGGAAAGAAGATCAGGCAAAAGGAGAGCAATTGGTATAATAGACCAGATCAGCAGGTTTGACTAAGTCCAGTAGAATGCTATCACTGGCAGGTAGACTAAACCCTTCCTGCCATTTACACTAATGAGGACCAATCGGAGCACTCCATCAGGAGCAAGGCCCTTCACAGTCTATTGCTGCAATTGTGGTCATGTGACCTTTGATCTCCAGAAGTAGTGTCCTGGCTGTCTAGCAACCAGCCAGGACAGAAGAACCAGTGCAAACTGTCACAAGTACCTCAGAGGGCTTGTAACACAGATACAGTATTTTAATATTTTGATATGTTTTGACCTTCTCATATTGATGTTGCCACTGTGTTATGACTAAGTGTAATTAGATAAAAAATATACAACATAACTTGTAGGGAAATCCATAAATAGTTTGCTGATGATTGTACTGACAACCCTTTGAACCTCTAGCAAAGCTATGCACACATTCTTTATTATGTGAGTGGATGGGGCTGGTATATCAAGCACCCAGAGCCATATACTGGACATATTGGCACCCTGGGTGAGAGAGGTCACTGTCAACATCCAGACCCAATTTGGTGGAGGCGATAGTAGGCAACAAAGGCGGTAGCCCTAGTTACAGCCCTGTTAGCATACAGGTTTAATTGTACTAAACCTTTAAAGTACCACATAACCAATTTCTGAGTTGACATATATTACAAAATTTAAAGTTAACATCTCTTGCATGAATATAGATGTCAACGTTGTAAAGACTAAATGTCTGTATGGTGAATGCACAACCCAGTTTTGTACACATTACATTAAAATGACAGTGCCTGCTGCATTTATTCTGTAGTTCTGGGATGTCCAGAATGAATCCACTTTAAAAAGAAGCATGAGTGGAGGAACAGAGAACAGAGGACACAGATAAACTGTGAGTGCAGGCTCAGCTGTCTCAGGATTCAGAGGTAAATAATGTTACTGAATTACACTACCTCACCCACCAGACCTACCCCATACCAAATATCACCCAGCTCTCATCCATCCATCAATATAATATAAAGTATGTCTTATCCACTACTACCTCAATCACAAACACTACCTGACACCATAGATATTGAGGATTTTGAACGAATCTGGTACAAAAAAATGTTAAATGGACAGAGAAAGCCTATATTGTGTGTAACTTCAAATCAATACGTAAAAGAAAAAAGTTTTTGTCCCAAAACCACCTAGTATATCCTGTGATCATTAATGGACACCTCATATTAAGACCATTAGTGATTACTGACACCATCCTTTGTGTGGTGCTGGTCTTTCCAAGTACTATACAAGAGTGTGACAATTTCTGAATGTAGCTTTCAGAAACACTAGTGTGACACTAACTCAAGGGCACCAATAGCTTTATATTAGAATTGTACTAACAGCACTTTATTGAATGATAAACATCTTGTTGGATACTGACAACACTATTATACTATGTAATGCTCCCTCTAACTTTGTTATTCACATTTCCTAGTGACAGAATGTGTGGTCCCAGCACTAGGACCCAGAGGAGATACACGAGGAATGGTTGCCTAGCAACATAAGGCTGGTATGAGCTGCTGAGAAAGTGTGTGGGTGTCAGGAGCCGTCCTGTTGCTCAGTCCGGACGAGCACCTGTCTGTGTCCCCGTCGTGTCTGGTTGTCAGACAACCAGACGCAATTCTTCTGGGCGGGCTGCTGGGTCTTACGCGCATGCGCGTCCTGTTGCAATGCAATGGGACACTACTCGAGTCTCTGGCGGCGGCCAATGACATCGCCGCCACCCTCCCCGAGGGGTAATTCCCGTGTTGGACCCCGCTCGCCTGCAGTATGAATGGTGCAACCCGTGTAATTCCCGGGTCTCACCATTCATACTGTAAAAAAAAAAAATTGTGAGGTAAAGAAAAAAAGATTTTAATTAATAAAAAATACATAAGAAATGTTTACTTAACTTATTTTCAGCCAGCGGTGTCTCCTGTGCATTGCCGGCTGTCAGGGGGACCTCTGGGTACTAAAATGACGTCATTTCTAATGGACTAGAAATGACGCCGCCATTCACTGGAAATTGCAGCGTTTGGCCCCACCCCCGCTGTCAAATGACGCGCTTTGCGTCAATATGTAGCGGGGGCAAGCCAAAATGCCACGATTTTCAGAGTTCCGCCCCCTGTACGCCCACCTTCCTCGGCAGGCTCCCGGACCATACGTTGGCAAGTATGCAATATCCTGAGACATGTTTAAGCTTTGTGCAGGTGAAATATGTGTGACAGGAGCTGTACATATTTATTTTATTGTTAATTGCAACTCAAGTATTGTGCTGTATTGAAGAGTAGTGTAAATAAAAAGTTCTATTTTGTAATAGAGATGGTCTACGCCCAACTTACTTGACATCTATTGCACTGCACCACCACA